>NC_140585.1:123755003-123982503 GCF_964204655.1 Triturus cristatus | reverse complement strand
TGCTCTACCGACTGAGCTAGCCGGGCTCCCACTTAAATATGGTATGCAGACTCATCATTTTTTATTAAGGAAAACTGTTTCTGGATATTCCTCTGCTCTTGTTTTGCAAGGAACTTCACTTTTATACATCCTTCAGAGGAAAGAATGTCAAGTAAAATAAGACGAAATGAAAATGGAAGGTGTGAAATTTTCATTTTGAGATTGCATAAGAAATCAAATTCCTCTCACGTGCTATAGAATACCTAAACACTTTTGATTAAACCACTTTAGTTGTTATAATGACACCAAATTTGAAAGCCATCTGTGACTTTTCTGTTCTTACTCTGCAACAACCATGGCAATTACAAGTTAAAAAGTATGCAAATTTTAGAATGGAGAATGCGGGCATCGATCCCGCTACCTCTCGCATGCTAAGCGAGCGCTCTACCATTTGAGCTAATTCCCCTGTGTGCTCACTCAGCATCACATTTCAAAAGTAACGTTACTGCTGTCCACACTTTATTTTAAGTCTAATTGCCCATAACATGAGTGTTCAGTTCACTCCTAACTGATGCCTTAACTACACCTAGGGGATGTTTTACACTTCAGGTTGGCATGTTTAGTACTTGAATAGGAGTGATATCACTGTATGTTAACCTAGACTCAGGCCCTACCTAATCTTGGAGATACATTTCTCATGAATGAGTAACCAAGGGAGATACAATTTTTAGGAGTTAGTGCATGTCTAATGCAAGATTAATCACCATATTATGAGAGCCAATGCTATCATCCAGCAAAAAATACTCGTTTTCGCCCAACGTGGGGCTCGAACCCACGACCCTGAGATTAAGAGTCTCATAGCTCTACCAAATGAGCTAGCCGGGACCCAAATAAATATGGTATGCAGACTCATCATTTTTTATTAAGGAAAACCGTTTCTGGATATTCCTCTGCTCTTGTTTTGCAAGGAACTTCACTTTTATACATCCTTCAGAGGAAAGAATGTCAAGTAAAATAAGACGAAATGAAAATGGAAGGTGTGAAATATTCATTTTGAGATTGCATAAGAAATCAAATTCCTCTCACGTGCTATAGAATACCTAAACACTTTTGATTAAACCACTTTTGTTGTTATAATGACACCAAATTTGAAAGCCATCTGTGACTTTTCTGTTCTTACTCTGCAACAACCATGGCAATTACAAGTTAAAAAGTAAAATGTATGCAAATTTTAGAATGGAGAATGCGGGCATCGATCCCGCTACCTCTCGCATGCTAAGCGAGCACTCTACCATTTGAGCTAATTCCCCTGTGTGCTCACTCAGCATCACATTTCAAAAGTAACGTTACTGCTGTCCACACTTTATTTTAAGTCTAATTGCCCATAACATGAGTGTTCAGTTCACTCCTAACTGATGCCTTAACTACACCTAGGGGATGTTTTACACTTCAGGTTGGCATGTTTAGTACTTGAATAGGAGTGATATCACTGTATGTTAACCTAGACTCAGGCCCTACCTAATCTTGGAGATACATTTCTCATGAATGAGTAACCAAGGGAGATACAATTTTTAGGAGTTAGTGCATGTCTAATGCAAGATTAATCACCATATTATGAGAGCCAATGCTATCATCCAGCAAAAAATACTCATTTTCGCCCAACGTGGGGCTCGAACCCACGACCCTGAGATTAAGAGTCTCATGCTCTACCGACTGAGCTAGCCGGGCTCCCACTTAAATATGGTATGCAGACTCATCATTTTTTATTAAGGAAAACTGTTTCTGGATATTCCTCTGCTCTTGTTTTGCAAGGAACTTCACTTTTATACATCCTTCAGAGGAAAGAATGTCAAGTAAAATAAGACGAAATGAAAATGGAAGGTGTGAAATTTTCATTTTGAGATTGCATAAGAAATCAAATTCCTCTCACGTGCTATAGAATACCTAAACACTTTTGATTAAACCACTTAAGTTGTTATAATGACACCAAATTTGAAAGCCATCTGTGACTTTTCTGTTCTTACTCTGCAACAACCATGGCAATTACAAGTTAAAAAGTAAAATGTATGCAAATTTTAGAATGGAGAATGCGGGCATCGATCCCGCTACCTCTCGCATGCTAAGCGAGCACTCTACCATTTGAGCTAATTCCCCTGTGTGCTCACTCAGCATCACATTTCAAAAGTAACGTTACTGCTGTCCACACTTTATTTTAAGTCTAATTGCCCATAACATGAGTGTTCAGTTCACTCCTAACTGATGCCTTAACTACACCTAGGGGATGTTTTACACTTCAGGTTGGCATGTTTAGTACTTGAATAGGAGTGATATCACTGTATGTTAACCTAGACTCAGGCCCTACCTAATCTTGGAGATACATTTCTCATGAATGAGTAACCAAGGGAGATACAATTTTTAGGAGTTAGTGCATGTCTAATGCAAGATTAATCACCATATTATGAGAGCCAATGCTATCATCCAGCAAAAAATACTCGTTTTCGCCCAACGTGGGGCTCGAACCCACGACCCTGAGATTAAGAGTCTCATGCTCTACCGACTGAGCTAGCCAGGCTCCCACTTAAATATGGTATGCAGACTCATCATTTTTTATTAAGGAAAACTGTTTCTGGATATTCCTCTGCTCTTGTTTTGCAAGGAACTTCACTTTTATACATCCTTCAGAGGAAAGAATGTCAAGTAAAATAAGACGAAATGAAAATGGAAGGTGTGAAATTTTCATTTTGAGATTGCATAAGAAATCAAATTCCTCTCACGTGCTATAGAATACCTAAACACTTTTGATTAAACCACTTTAGTTGTTATAATGACACCAAATTTGAAAGCCATCTGTGACTTTTCTGTTCTTACTCTGCAACAACCATGGCAATTACAAGTTAAAAAGTAAAATGTATGCAAATTTTAGAATGGAGAATGCGGGCATCGATCCCGCTACCTCTCGCATGCTAAGCGAGCGCTCTACCATTTGAGCTAATTCCCCTGTGTGCTCACTCAGCATCACATTTCAAAAGTAACGTTACTGCTGTCCACACTTTATTTTAAGTCTAATTGCCCATAACATGAGTGTTCAGTTCACTCCTAACTGATGCCTTAACTACACCTAGGGGATGTTTTACACTTCAGGTTGGCATGTTTAGTACTTGAATAGGAGTGATATCACTGTATGTTAACCTAGACTCAGGCCCTACCTAATCTTGGAGATACATTTCTCATTAATGAGTAACCAAGGGAGATACAATTTTTAGGAGTTAGTGAATGTCTAATGCAAGATTAATCACCATATTATGAGAGCCAATGCTATCATCCAGCAAAAAATACTCGTTTTCGCCCAACGTGGGGGGTCGAACCCACGACCCTGGGATTAAGAGTCTCATGCTCTACCGACTGAGCTAGCCGGGCTCCCACTTAAATATGGTATGCAGACTCATCATTTTTTATTAAGGAAAACTGTTTCTGGATATTCCTCTGCTCTTGTTTTGCAAGGAACTTCACTTTTATACATCCTTCAGAGGAAAGAATGTCAAGTAAAATAAGACGAAATGAAAATGGAAGGTGTGAAATTTTCATTTTGAGATTGCATAAGAAATCAAATTCCTCTCACGTGCTATAGAATACCTAAACACTTTTGATTAAACCACTTTAGTTGTTATAATGACACCAAATTTGAAAGCCATCTGTGACTTTTCTGTTCTTACTCTGCAACAACCATGACAATTACAAGTTAAAAAGTAAAATGTATGCAAATTTTAGAATGGAGAATGCGGGCATCGATCCCGCTACCTCTCGCATGCTAAGCGAGCGCTCTACCATTTGAGCTTATTCCCCTGTGTGCTCACTCAGCATCACATTTCAAAAGTAACGTTACTGCTGTCCACACTTTATTTTAAGTCTAATTGCCCATAACATGAGTGTTCAGTTCACTCCTAACTGATGCCTTAACTACACCTAGGGGATGTTTTACACTTCAGGTTGGCATGTTTAGTACTTGAATAGGAGTGATATCACTGTATGTTAACCTAGACTCAGGCCCTACCTAATCTTGGAGATACATTTCTCATGAATGAGTAACCAAGGGAGATACAATTTTTAGGAGTTAGTGCATGTCTAATGCAAGATTAATCACCATATTATGAGAGCCAATGCTATCATCCAGCAAAAAATACTTGTTTTCGCCCAACGTGGGGCTCGAACCCACGACCCTGAGATTAAGAGTCTCATGCTCTACCGACTGAGCTAGCCGGGCTCCCACTTAAATATGGTATGCAGACTCATCATTTTTTATTAAGGAAAACTGTTTCTGGATATTCCTCTGCTCTTGTTTTGCAAGGAACTTCACTTTTATACATCCTTCAGAGGAAAGAATGTCAAGTAAAATAAGACGAAATGAAAATGGAAGGTGTGAAATTTTCATTTTGAGATTGCATAAGAAATCAAATTCCTCTCACGTGCTATAGAATACCTAAACACTTTTGATTAAACCACTTTAGTTGTTATAATGACACCAAATTTGAAAGCCATCTGTGACTTTTCTGTTCTTACTCTGCAACAACCATGGCAATTACAAGTTAAAAAGTAAAATGTATGCAAATTTTAGAATGGAGAATGCGGGCATCGATCCCGCTACCTCTCGCATGCTAAGCGAGCGCTCTACCATTTGAGCTAATTCCCCTGTGTGCTCACTCAGCATCACATTTCAAAAGTAACGTTACTGCTGTCCACACTTTATTTTAAGTCTAATTGCCCATAACATGAGTGTTCAGTTCACTCCTAACTGATGCCTTAACTACACCTAGGGGATGTTTTACACTTCAGGTTGGCATGTTTAGTACTTGAATAGGAGTGATATCACTGTATGTTAACCTAGACTCAGGCCCTACCTAATCTTGGAGATACATTTCTCATGAATGAGTAACCAAGGGAGATACAATTTTTAGGAGTTAGTGCATGTCTAATGCAAGATTAATCACCATATTATGAGAGCCAATGCTATCATCCAGCAAAAAATACTCGTTTTCGCCCAACGTGGGGCTCGAACCCACGACCCTGAAATTAAGAGTCTCATAGCTCTACCGACTGAGCTAGCCGGGACCCAAATAAATATGGTATGCAGACTCATCATTTTTTATTAAGGAAAACCGTTTCTGGATATTCCTCTGCTCTTGTTTTGCAAGGAACTTCACTTTTATACATCCTTCAGAGGAAAGAATGTCAAGTAAAATAAGACGAAATGAAAATGGAAGGTGTGAAATGTTCATTTTGAGATTGCATAAGAAATCAAATTCCTCTCACGTGCTATAGAATACCTAAACACTTTTGATTAAACCACTTTAGTTGTTATAATGACACCAAATTTAAAAGCCATCTGTGACTTTTCTGTTCTTACTCTGCAACAACCATGGCAATTACAAGTTAAAAAGTAAAATGTATGCAAATTTTAGAATGGAGAATGCGGGCATCGATCCCGCTACCTCTCGCATGCTAAGCGAGCACTCTACCATTTGAGCTAATTCCCCTGTGTGCTCACTCAGCATCACATTTCAAAAGTAACGTTACTGCTGTCCACACTTTATTTTAAGTCTAATTGCCCATAACATGAGTGTTCAGTTCACTCCTAACTGATGCCTTAACTACACCTAGGGGATGTTTTACACTTCAGGTTGGCATGTTTAGTACTTGAATAGGAGTGATATCACTGTATGTTAACCTAGACTCAGGCCCTACCTAATCTTGGAGATACATTTCTCATGAATGAGTAACCAAGGGAGATACAATTTTTAGGAGTTAGTGCATGTCTAATGCAAGATTAATCACCATATTATGAGAGCCAATGCTATCATCCAGCAAAAAATACTCGTTTTCGCCCAACGTGGGGCTCGAACCCACGACTCTGAGATTAAGAGTCTCATGCTCTACCGACTGAGCTAGCCGGGCTCCCACTTAAATATGGTATGCAGACTCATCATTTTTTATTAAGGAAAACTGTTTCTGGATATTCCTCTGCTCTTGTTTTGCAAGGAACTTCACTTTTATACATCCTTCAGAGGAAAGAATGTCAAGTAAAATAAGACGAAATGAAAATGGAAGGTGTGAAATTTTCATTTTGAGATTGCATAAGAAATCAAATTCCTCTCACGTGCTATAGAATACCTAAACACTTTTGATTAAACCACTTTAGTTGTTATAATGACACCAAATTTGAAAGCCATCTGTGACTTTTCTGTTCTTACTCTGCAACAACCATGGCAATTACAAGTTAAAAAGTAAAATGTATGCAAATTTTAGAATGGAGAATGCGGGCATCGATCCCGCTACCTCTTGCATGCTAAGCGAGCGCTCTACCATTTGAGCTAATTCCCCTGTGTGCTCACTCAGCATCACATTTCAAAAGTAACGTTACTGCTGTCCACACTTTATTTTAAGTCTAATTGCCCATAACATGAGTGTTCAGTTCACTCCTAACTGATGCCTTAACTACACCTAGGGGATGTTTTACACTTCAGGTTGGCATGTTTAGTACTTGAATAGGAGTGATATCACTGTATGTTAACCTAGACTCAGGCCCTACCTAATCTTGGAGATACATTTCTCATGAATGAGTAACCAAGGGAGATACAATTTTTAGGAGTTAGTGCATGTCTAATGCAAGATTAATCACCATATTATGAGAGCCAATGCTATCATCCAGCAAAAAATACTCGTTTTCGCCCAACGTGGGGCTCGAACCCACGACCCTGAGATTAAGAGTCTCATGCTCTACCGACTGAGCTAGCCGGGCTCCCACTTAAATATGGTATGCAGACTCATCATTTTTTATTAAGGAAAACTGTTTCTGGATATTCCTCTGCTCTTGTTTTGCAAGGAACTTCACTTTTATACATCCTTCAGAGGAAAGAATGTCAAGTAAAATAAGACGAAATGAAAATGGAAGGTGTGAAATTTTCATTTTGAGATTGCATAAGAAATCAAATTCCTCTCACGTGCTATAGAATACCTAAACACTTTTGATTAAACCACTTTAGTTGTTATAATGACACCAAATTTGAAAGCCATCTGTGACTTTTCTGTTCTTACTCTGCAACAACCATGGCAATTACAAGTTAAAAAGTAAAATGTATGCAAATTTTAGAATGGAGAATGCGGGCATCGATCCCGCTACCTCTCGCATGCTAAGCGAGCGCTCTACCATTTGAGCTAATTCCCCTGTGTGCTCACTCAGCATCACATTTCAAAAGTAACGTTACTGCTGTCCACACTTTATTTTAAGTCTAATTGCCCATAACAGGAGTGTTCAGTTCACTCCTAACTGATGCCTTAACTACACCTAGGGGATGTTTTACACTTCAGGTTGGCATGTTTAGTACTTGAATAGGAGTGATATCACTGTATGTTAACCTAGACTCAGGCCCTACCTAATCTTGGAGATACATTTCTCATGAATGAGTAACCAAGGGAGATACAATTTTTAGGAGTTAGTGCATGTCTAATGCAAGATTAATCACCATATTATGAGAGCCAATGCTATCATCCAGCAAAAAATACTCGTTTTCGCCCAACGTGGGGCTCGAACCCACGACCCTGAGATTAAGAGTCTCATAGCTCTACCGACTGAGCTAGCCGGGACCCAAATAAATATGGTATGCAGACTCATCATTTTTTATTAAGGAAAACCGTTTCTGGATATTCCTCTGCTCTTGTTTTGCAAGGAACTTCACTTTTATACATCCTTCAGAGGAAAGAATGTCAAGTAAAATAAGACGAAATGAAAATGGAAGGTGTGAAATGTTCATTTTGAGATTGCATAAGAAATCAAATTCCTCTCACGTGCTATAGAATACCTAAACACTTTTGATTAAACCACTTTAGTTGTTATAATGACACCAAATTTGAAAGCCATCTGTGACTTTTCTGTTCTTACTCTGCAACAACCATGGCAATTACAAGTTAAAAAGTAAAATGTATGCAAATTTTAGAATGGAGAATGCGGGCATCGATCCCGCTACCTCTCGCATGCTAAGCGAGCACTCTACCATTTGAGCTAATTCCCCTGTGTGCTCACTCAGCATCACATTTCAAAAGTAACGTTACTGCTGTCCACAATTTATTTTAAGTCTAATTGCCCATAACATGAGTGTTCAGTTCACTCCTAACTGATGCCTTAACTACACCTAGGGGATGTTTTACACTTCAGGTTGGCATGTTTAGTACTTGAATAGGAGTGATATCACTGTATGTTAACCTAGACTCAGGCCCTACCTAATCTTGGAGATACATTTCTCATGAATGAGTAACCAAGGGAGATACAATTTTTAGGAGTTAGTGCATGTCTAATGCAAGATTAATCACCATATTATGAGAGCCAATGCTATCATCCAGCAAAAAATACTCGTTTTCGCCCAACGTGGGGCTCGAACACACGACCCTGAGATTAAGAGTCTCATGCTCTACCGACTGAGCTAGCCGGGCTCCCACTTAAATATGGTATGCAGACTCATCATTTTTTATTAAGGAAAACCGTTTCTGGATATTCCTCTGCTCTTGTTTTGCAAGGAACTTCACTTTTATACATCCTTCAGAGGAAAGAATGTCAAGTAAAATAAGACGAAATGAAAATGGAAGGTGTGAAATTTTCATTTTGAGATTGCATAAGAAATCAAATTCCTCTCACGTGCTATAGAATACCTAAACACTTTTGATTAAACCACTTAAGTTGTTATAATGACACCAAATTTGAAAGCCATCTGTGACTTTTCTGTTCTTACTCTGCAACAACCATGGCAATTACAAGTTAAAAAGTAAAATGTATGCAAATTTTAGAATGGAGAATGCGGGCATCGATACCGCTACCTCTCGCATGCTAAGCGAGCGCTCTACCATTTGAGCTAATTCCCCTGTGTGCTCACTCAGCATCACATTTCAAAAGTAACGTTACTGCTGTCCACACTTTATTTTAAGTCTAATTGCCCATAACATGAGTGTTCAGTTCACTCCTAACTGATGCCTTAACTACACCTAGGGGATGTTTTACACTTCAGGTTGGCATGTTTAGTACTTGAATAGGAGTGATATCACTGTATGTTAACCTAGACTCAGGCCCTACCTAATCTTGGAGATACATTTCTCATGAATGAGTAACCAAGGGAGATACAATTTTTAGGAGTTAGTGCATGTCTAATGCAAGATTAATCACCATATTATGAGAGCCAATGCTATCATCCAGCAACGTGGGGCTCGAACCCACGACCCTGAGATTAAGAGTCTCATGCTCTACCGACTGAGCTAGCCGGGCTCCCACTTAAATATGGTATGCAGACTCATCATTTTTTATTAAGGAAAACTGTTTCTGGATATTCCTCTGCTCTTGTTTTGCAAGGAACTTCACTTTTATACATCCTTCAGAGGAAAGAATGTCAAGTAAAATAAGACGAAATGAAAATGGAAGGTGTGAAATTTTCATTTTGAGATTGCATAAGAAATCAAATTCCTCTCACGTGCTATAGAATACCTAAACACTTTTGATTAAACCACTTTAGTTGTTATAATGACACCAAATTTGAAAGCCATCTGTGACTTTTCTGTTCTTACTCTGCAACAACCATGGCAATTACAAGTTAAAAAGTAAAATGTATGCAAATTTTAGAATGGAGAATGCGGGCATCGATCCCGCTACCTCTCGCATGCTAAGCGAGCGCTCTACCATTTGAGCTAATTCCCCTGTGTGCTCACTCAGCATCACATTTCAAAAGTAACGTTACTGCTGTCCACACTTTATTTTAAGTCTAATTGCCCATAACATGAGTGTTCAGTTCACTCCTAACTGATGCCTTAACTACACCTAGGGGATGTTTTACACTTCAGGTTGGCATGTTTAGTACTTGAATAGGAGTGATATCACTGTATGTTAACCTAGACTCAGGCCCTACCTAATCTTGGAGATACATTTCTCATTAATGAGTAACCAAGGGAGATACAATTTTTAGGAGTTAGTGAATGTCTAATGCAAGATTAATCACCATATTATGAGAGCCAATGCTATCATCCAGCAAAAAATACTCGTTTTCGCCCAACGTGGGGCTCGAACCCACGACCCTGGGATTAAGAGTCTCATGCTCTACCGACTGAGCTAGCCGGGCTCCCACTTAAATATGGTATGCAGACTCATCATTTTTTATTAAGGAAAACTGTTTCTAGATATTCCTCTGCTCTTGTTTTGCAAGGAACTTCACTTTTATACATCCTTCAGAGGAAAGAATGTCAAGTAAAATAAGACGAAATGAAAATGGAAGGTGTGAAATTTTCATTTTGAGATTGCATAAGAAATCAAATTCCTCTCACGTGCTATAGAATACCTAAACACTTTTGATTAAACCACTTTAGTTGTTATAATGACACCAAATTTGAAAGCCATCTGTGACTTTTCTGTTCTTACTCTGCAACAACCATGACAATTACAAGTTAAAAAGTAAAATGTATGCAAATTTTAGAATGGAGAATGCGGGCATCGATACCGCTACCTCTCGCATGCTAAGCGAGCGCTCTACCATTTGAGCTAATTCCCCTGTGTGCTCACTCAGCATCACATTTCAAAAGTAACGTTACTGCTGTCCACACTTTATTTTAAGTCTAATTGCCCATAACATGAGTGTTCAGTTCACTCTTAACTGATGCCTTAACTACACCTAGGGGATGTTTTACACTTCAGGTTGGCATGTTTAGTACTTGAATAGGAGTGATATCACTGTATGTTAACCTAGACTCAGGCCCTACCTAATCTTGGAGATACATTTCTCATGAATGAGTAACCAAGGGAGATACAATTTTTAGGAGTTAGTGCATGTCTAATGCAAGATTAATCACCATATTATGAGAGCCAATGCTATCATCCAGCAAAAAATACTCGTTTTCGCCCAACGTGGGGCTCGAACCCACGACCCTGAGATTAAGAGTCTCATGCTCTACCGACTGAGCTAGCCGGGCTCCCACTTAAATATGGTATGCAGACTCATCATTTTTTATTAAGGAAAACTGTTTCTGGATATTCCTCTGCTCTTGTTTTGCAAGGAACTTCACTTTTATACATCCTTCAGAGGAAAGAATGTCAAGTAAAATAAGACGAAATGAAAATGGAAGGTGTGAAATTTTCATTTTGAGATTGCATAAGAAATCAAATTCCTCTCACGTGCTATAGAATACCTAAACACTTTTGATTAAACCACTTTAGTTGTTATAATGACACCAAATTTGAAAGCCATCTGTGACTTTTCTGTTCTTACTCTGCAACAACCATGGCAATTACAAGTTAAAAAGTAAAATGTATGCAAATTTTAGAATGGAGAATGCGGGCATCGATCCCGCTACCTCTCGCATGCTAAGCGAGCGCTCTACCATTTGAGCTAATTCCCCTGTGTGCTCACTCAGCATCACATTTCAAAAGTAACGTTACTGCTGTCCACACTTTATTTTAAGTCTAATTGCCCATAACAGGAGTGTTCAGTTCACTCCTAACTGATGCCTTAACTACACCTAGGGGATGTTTTACACTTCAGGTTGGCATGTTTAGTACTTGAATAGGAGTGATATCACTGTATGTTAACCTAGACTCAGGCCCTACCTAATCTTGGAGATACATTTCTCATGAATGAGTAACCAAGGGAGATACAATTTTTAGGAGTTAGTGCATGTCTAATGCAAGATTAATCACCATATTATGAGAGCCAATGCTATCATCCAGCAAAATATACTCGTTTTCGCCCAACGTGGGGCTCGAACCCACGACCCTGAGATTAAGAGTCTCATAGCTCTACCGACTGAGCTAGCCGGGACCCAAATAAATATGGTATGCAGACTCATCATTTTTTATTAAGGAAAACCGTTTCTGGATATTCCTCTGCTCTTGTTTTGCAAGGAACTTCACTTTTATACATCCTTCAGAGGAAAGAATGTCAAGTAAAATAAGACGAAATGAAAATGGAAGGTGTGAAATGTTCATTTTGAGATTGCATAAGAAATCAAATTCCTCTCACGTGCTATAGAATACCTAAACACTTTTGATTAAACCACTTTAGTTGTTATAATGACACCAAATTTGAAAGCCATCTGTGACTTTTCTGTTCTTACTCTGCAACAACCATGGCAATTACAAGTTAAAAAGTAAAATGTATGCAAATTTTAGAATGGAGAATGCGGGCATCGATCCCGCTACCTCTCGCATGCTAAGCGAGCACTCTACCATTTGAGCTAATTCCCCTGTGTGCTCACTCAGCATCACATTTCAAAAGTAACGTTACTGCTGTCCACACTTTATTTTAAGTCTAATTGCCCATAACATGAGTGTTCAGTTCACTCCTAACTGATGCCTTAACTACACCTAGGGGATGTTTTACACTTCAGGTTGGCATGTTTAGTACTTGAATAGGAGTGATATCACTGTATGTTAACCTAGACTCAGGCCCTACCTAATCTTGGAGATACATTTCTCATGAATGAGTAACCAAGGGAGATACAATTTTTAGGAGTTAGTGCATGTCTAATGCAAGATTAATCACCATATTATGAGAGCCAATGCTATCATCCAGCAAAAAATACTCGTTTTCGCCCAACGTGGGGCTCGAACACACGACCCTGAGATTAAGAGTCTCATGCTCTACCGACTGAGCTAGCCGGGCTCCCACTTAAATATGGTATGCAGACTCATCATTTTTTATTAAGGAAAACCGTTTCTGGATATTCCTCTGCTCTTGTTTTGCAAGGAACTTCACTTTTATACATCCTTCAGAGGAAAGAATGTCAAGTAAAATAAGACGAAATGAAAATGGAAGGTGTGAAATTTTCATTTTGAGATTGCATAAGAAATCAAATTCCTCTCACGTGCTATAGAATACCTAAACACTTTTGATTAAACCACTTAAGTTGTTATAATGACACCAAATTTGAAAGCCATCTGTGACTTTTCTGTTCTTACTCTGCAACAACCATGGCAATTACAAGTTAAAAAGTAAAATGTATGCAAATTTTAGAATGGAGAATGCGGGCATCGATACCGCTACCTCTCGCATGCTAAGCGAGCGCTCTACCATTTGAGCTAATTCCCCTGTGTGCTCACTCAGCATCACATTTCAAAAGTAACGTTACTGCTGTCCACACTTTATTTTAAGTCTAATTGCCCATAACATGAGTGTTCAGTTCACTCCTAACTGATGCCTTAACTACACCTAGGGGATGTTTTACACTTCAGGTTGGCATGTTTAGTACTTGAATAGGAGTGATATCACTGTATGTTAACCTAGACTCAGGCCCTACCTAATCTTGGAGATACATTTCTCATTAATGAGTAACCAAGGGAGATACAATTTTTAGGAGTTAGTGAATGTCTAATGCAAGATTAATCACCATATTATGAGAGCCAATGCTATCATCCAGCAAAAAATACTCGTTTTCGCCCAACGTGGGGCTCGAACCCACGACCCTGGGATTAAGAGTCTCATGCTCTACCGACTGAGCTAGCCGGGCTCCCACTTAAATATGGTATGCAGACTCATCATTTTTTATTAAGGAAAACTGTTTCTGGATATTCCTCTGCTCTTGTTTTGCAAGGAACTTCACTTTTATACATCCTTCAGAGGAAAGAATGTCAAGTAAAATAAGACGAAATGAAAATGGAAGGTGTGAAATTTTCATTTTGAGATTGCATAAGAAATCAAATTCCTCTCACGTGCTATAGAATACCTAAACACTTTTGATTAAACCACTTTAGTTGTTATAATGACACCAAATTTGAAAGCCATCTGTGACTTTTCTGTTCTTACTCTGCAACAACCATGACAATTACAAGTTAAAAAGTAAAATGTATGCAAATTTTAGAATGGAGAATGCGGGCATCGATACCGCTACCTCTCGCATGCTAAGCGAGCGCTCTACCATTTGAGCTAATTCCCCTGTGTGCTCACTCAGCATCACATTTCAAAAGTAACGTTACTGCTGTCCACACTTTATTTTAAGTCTAATTGCCCATAACATGAGTGTTCAGTTCACTCTTAACTGATGCCTTAACTACACCTAGGGGATGTTTTACACTTCAGGTTGGCATGTTTAGTACTTGAATAGGAGTGATATCACTGTATGTTAACCTAGACTCAGGCCCTACCTAATCTTGGAGATACATTTCTCATGAATGAGTAACCAAGGGAGATACAATTTTTAGGAGTTAGTGCATGTCTAATGCAAGATTAATCACCATATTATGAGAGCCAATGCTATCATCCAGCAAAAAATACTCGTTTTCGCCCAACGTGGGGCTCGAACCCACGACCCTGAGATTAAGAGTCTCATGCTCTACCGACTGAGCTAGCCGGGCTCCCACTTAAATATGGTATGCAGACTCATCATTTTTTATTAAGGAAAACTGTTTCTGGATATTCCTCTGCTCTTGTTTTGCAAGGAACTTCACTTTTATACATCCTTCAGAGGAAAGAATGTCAAGTAAAATAAGACGAAATGAAAATGGAAGGTGTGAAATTTTCATTTTGAGATTGCATAAGAAATCAAATTCCTCTCACGTGCTATAGAATACCTAAACACTTTTGATTAAACCACTTTAGTTGTTATAATGACACCAAATTTGAAAGCCATCTGTGACTTTTCTGTTCTTACTCTGCAACAACCATGGCAATTACAAGTTAAAAAGTAAAATGTATGCAAATTTTAGAATGGAGAATGCGGGCATCGATCCCGCTACCTCTCGCATGCTAAGCGAGCGCTCTACCATTTGAGCTAATTCCCCTGTGTGCTCACTCAGCATCACATTTCAAAAGTAACGTTACTGCTGTCCACACTTTATTTTAAGTCTAATTGCCCATAACAGGAGTGTTCAGTTCACTCCTAACTGATGCCTTAACTACACCTAGGGGATGTTTTACACTTCAGGTTGGCATGTTTAGTACTTGAATAGGAGTGATATCACTGTATGTTAACCTAGACTCAGGCCCTACCTAATCTTGGAGATACATTTCTCATGAATGAGTAACCAAGGGAGATACAATTTTTAGGAGTTAGTGCATGTCTAATGCAAGATTAATCACCATATTATGAGAGCCAATGCTATCATCCAGCAAAAAATACTCGTTTTCGCCCAACGTGGGGCTCGAACCCACGACCCTGAGATTAAGAGTCTCATAGCTCTACCGACTGAGCTAGCCGGGACCCAAATAAATATGGTATGCAGACTCATCATTTTTTATTAAGGAAAACCGTTTCTGGATATTCCTCTGCTCTTGTTTTGCAAGGAACTTCACTTTTATACATCCTTCAGAGGAAAGAATGTCAAGTAAAATAAGACGAAATGAAAATGGAAGGTGTGAAATGTTCATTTTGAGATTGCATAAGAAATCAAATTCCTCTCACGTGCTATAGAATACCTAAACACTTTTGATTAAACCACTTTAGTTGTTATAATGACACCAAATTTGAAAGCCATCTGTGACTTTTCTGTTCTTACTCTGCAACAACCATGGCAATTACAAGTTAAAAAGTAAAATGTATGCAAATTTTAGAATGGAGAATGCGGGCATCGATCCCGCTACCTCTCGCATGCTAAGCGAGCACTCTACCATTTGAGCTAATTCCCCTGTGTGCTCACTCAGCATCACATTTCAAAAGTAACGTTACTGCTGTCCACACTTTATTTTAAGTCTAATTGCCCATAACATGAGTGTTCAGTTCACTCCTAACTGATGCCTTAACTACACCTAGGGGATGTTTTACACTTCAGGTTGGCATGTTTAGTACTTGAATAGGAGTGATATCACTGTATGTTAACCTAGACTCAGGCCCTACCTAATCTTGGAGATACATTTCTCATGAATGAGTAACCAAGGGAGATACAATTTTTAGGAGTTAGTGCATGTCTAATGCAAGATTAATCACCATATTATGAGAGCCAATGCTATCATCCAGCAAAAAATACTCGTTTTCGCCCAACGTGGGGCTCGAACACACGACCCTGAGATTAAGAGTCTCATGCTCTACCGACTGAGCTAGCCGGGCACCCACTTAAATATGGTATGCAGACTCATCATTTTTTATTAAGGAAAACCGTTTCTGGATATTCCTCTGCTCTTGTTTTGCAAGGAACTTCACTTTTATACATCCTTCAGAGGAAAGAATGTCAAGTAAAATAAGACGAAATGAAAATGGAAGGTGTGAAATTTTCATTTTGAGATTGCATAAGAAATCAAATTCCTCTCACGTGCTATAGAATACCTAAACACTTTTGATTAAACCACTTAAGTTGTTATAATGACACCAAATTTGAAAGCCATCTGTGACTTTTCTGTTCTTACTCTGCAACAACCATGGCAATTACAAGTTAAAAAGTAAAATGTATGCAAATTTTAGAATGGAGAATGCGGGCATCGATACCGCTACCTCTCGCATGCTAAGCGAGCGCTCTACCATTTGAGCTAATTCCCCTGTGTGCTCACTCAGCATCACATTTCAAAAGTAACGTTACTGCTGTCCACACTTTATTTTAAGTCTAATTGCCCATAACATGAGTGTTCAGTTCACTCCTAACTGATGCCTTAACTACACCTAGGGGATGTTTTACACTTCAGGTTGGCATGTTTAGTACTTGAATAGGAGTGATATCACTGTATGTTAACCTAGACTCAGGCCCTACCTAATCTTGGAGATACATTTCTCATGAATGAGTAACCAAGGGAGATACAATTTTTAGGAGTTAGTGCATGTCTAATGCAAGATTAATCACCATATTTTGAGAGCCAATGCAATCATACAGCAAAAAATACTCGTTTTTGCCCAACGTGGGGCTCGAACCCACGACCCTGAAATTAAGAGTCTCATAGCTCTACCGACTGAGCTAGCCGGGCTCCCACTTAAATATGGTATGCAGACTCATCATTTTTTATTAAGGAAAACTGTTTCTGGATATTCCTCTGCTCTTGTTTTGCAAGGAACTTCACTTTTATACATCCTTCAGAGGAAAGAATGTCAAGTAAAATAAGACGAAATGAAAATGGAAGGTGTGAAATTTTCATTTTGAGATTGCATAAGAAATCAAATTCCTCTCACGTGCTATAGAATACCTAAACACTTTTGATTAAACCACTTTAGTTGTTATAATGACACCAAATTTGAAAGCCATCTGTGACTTTTCTGTTCTTACTCTGCAACAACCATGGCAATTACAAGTTAAAAAGTAAAATGTATGCAAATTTTAGAATGGAGAATGCGGGCATCGATCCCGCTACCTCTCGCATGCTAAGCGAGCGCTCTACCATTTGAGCTAATTCCCCTGTGTGCTCACTCAGCATCACATTTCAAAAGTAACGTTACTGCTGTCCACACTTTATTTTAAGTCTAATTGCCCATAACATGAGTGTTCAGTTCACTCCTAACTGATGCCTTAACTACACCTAGGGGATGTTTTACACTTCAGGTTGGCATGTTTAGTACTTGAATAGGAGTGATATCACTGTATGTTAACCTAGACTCAGGCCCTACCTAATCTTGGAGATACATTTCTCATGAATGAGTAACCAAGGGAGATACAATTTTTAGGAGTTAGTGCATGTCTAATGCAAGATTAATCACCATATTATGAGAGCCAATGCTATCATCCAGCAAAAAATACTCGTTTTCGCCCAACGTGGGGCTCGAACCCACGACCCTGAGATTAAGAGTCTCATAGCTCTACCGACTGAGCTAGCCGGGACCCAAATAAATATGGTATGCAGACTCATCATTTTTTATTAAGGAAAACCGTTTCTGGATATTCCTCTGCTCTTGTTTTGCAAGGAACTTCACTTTTATACATCCTTCAGAGGAAAGAATGTCAAGTAAAATAAGACGAAATGAAAATGGAAGGTGTGAAATGTTCATTTTGAGATTGCATAAGAAATCAAAATCCTCTCACGTGCTATAGAATACCTAAACACTTTTGATTAAACCACTTTAGTTGTTATAATGACACCAAATTTGAAAGCCATCTGTGACTTTTCTGTTCTTACTCTGCAACAACCATGGCAATTACAAGTTAAAAAGTAAAATGTATGCAAATTTTAGAATGGAGAATGCGGGCATCGATCCCGCTACCTCTCGCATGCTAAGCGAGCACTCTACCATTTGTGCTAATTCCCCTGTGTGCTCACTCAGCATCACATTTCAAAAGTAACGTTACTGCTGTCCACACTTTATTTTAAGTCTAATTGCCCATAACATGAGTGTTCAGTTCACTCCTAACTGATGCCTTAACTACACCTAGGGGATGTTTTACACTTCAGGTTGGCATGTTTAGTACTTGAATAGGAGTGATATCACTGTATGTTAACCTAGACTCAGGCCCTACCTAATCTTGGAGATACATTTCTCATGAATGAGTAACCAAGGGAGATACAATTTTTAGGAGTTAGTGCATGTCTAATGCAAGATTAATCACCATATTATGAGAGCCAATGCTATCATCCAGCAAAAAATACTCGTTTTCGCCCAACGTGGGGCTCGAACACACGACCCTGAGATTAAGAGTCTCATGCTCTACCGACTGAGCTAGCCGGGCTCCCACTTAAATATGGTATGCAGACTCATCATTTTTTATTAAGGAAAACCGTTTCTGGATATTCCTCTGCTCTTGTTTTGCAAGGAACTTCACTTTTATACATCCTTCAGAGGAAAGAATGTCAAGTAAAATAAGACGAAATGAAAATGGAAGGTGTGAAATTTTCATTTTGAGATTGCATAAGAAATCAAATTCCTCTCACGTGCTATAGAATACCTAAACACTTTTGATTAAACCACTTAAGTTGTTATAATGACACCAAATTTGAAAGCCATCTGTGACTTTTCTGTTCTTACTCTGCAACAACCATGGCAATTACAAGTTAAAAAGTAAAATGTATGCAAATTTTAGAATGGAGAATGCGGGCATCGATACCGCTACCTCTCGCATGCTAAGCGAGCGCTCTACCATTTGAGCTAATTCCCCTGTGTGCTCACTCAGCATCACATTTCAAAAGTAACGTTACTGCTGTCCACACTTTATTTTAAGTCTAATTGCCCATAACATGAGTGTTCAGTTCACTCCTAACTGATGCCTTAACTACACCTAGGGGATGTTTTACACTTCAGGTTGGCATGTTTAGTACTTGAATAGGAGTGATATCACTGTATGTTAACCTAGACTCAGGCCCTACCTAATCTTGGAGATACATTTCTCATGAATGAGTAACCAAGGGAGATACAATTTTTAGGAGTTAGTGCATGTCTAATGCAAGATTAATCACCATATTATGAGAGCCAATGCAATCATCCAGCAAAAAATACTCGTTTTTGCCCAACGTGGGGCTCGAACCCACGACCCTGAGATTAAGAGTCTCATAGCTCTACCGACTGAGCTAGCCGGGCTCCCACTTAAATATGGTATGCAGACTCATCATTTTTTATTAAGGAAAACCGTTTCTGGATATTCCTCTGCTCTTGTTTTGCAAGGAACTTCACTTTTATACATCCTTCAGAGGAAAGAATGTCAAGTAAAATAAGACGAAATGAAAATGGAAGGTGTGAAATTTTCATTTTGAGATTGCATAAGAAATCAAATTCCTCTCACGTGCTATAGAATACCTAAACACTTTTGATTAAACCACTTAAGTTGTTATAATGACACCAAATTTGAAAGCCATCTGTGACTTTTCTGTTCTTACTCTGCAACAACCATGCCAATTACAAGTTAAAAAGTAAAATGTATGCAAATTTTAGAATGGAGAATGCGGGCATCGATCCCGCTACCTCTCGCATGCTAAGCGAGCACTCTACCATTTGAGCTAATTCCCCTGTGTGCTCACTCAGCATCACATTTCAAAAGTAACGTTACTGCTGTCCACACTTTATTTTAAGTCTAATTGCCCATAACATGAGTGTTCAGTTCACTCCTAACTGATGCCTTAACTACACCTAGGGGATGTTTTACACTTCAGGTTGGCATGTTTAGTACTTGAATAGGAGTGATATCACTGTATGTTAACCTAGACTCAGGCCCTACCTAATCTTGGAGATACATTTCTCATGAATGAGTAACCAAGGGAGATACAATTTTTAGGAGTTAGTGCATGTCTAATGCAAGATTAATCACCATATTATGAGAGCCAATGCTGTCATCCAGCAAAAAATACTCGTTTTCGCCCAACGTGGGGCTCGAACCCACGACCCTGAGATTAAGAGTCTCATGCTCTACCGACTGAGCTAGCCGGGCTCCCACTTAAATATGGTATGCAGACTCATCATTTTTTATTAAGGAAAACTGTTTCTGGATATTCCTCTGCTCTTGTTTTGCAAGGAACTTCACTTTTATACATCCTTCAGAGGAAAGAATGTCAAGTAAAATAAGACGAAATGAAAATGGAAGGTGTGAAATTTTCATTTTGAGATTGCATAAGAAATCAAATTCCTCTCACGTGCTATAGAATACCTAAACACTTTTGATTAAACCACTTTAGTTGTTATAATGACACCAAATTTGAAAGCCATCTGTGACTTTTCTGTTCTTACTCTGCAACAACCATGGCAATTACAAGTTAAAAAGTAAAATGTATGCAAATTTTAGAATGGAGAATGCGGGCATCGATCCCGCTACCTCTCGCATGCTAAGCGAGCACTCTACCATTTGAGCTAATTCCCCTGTGTGCTCACTCAGCATCACATTTCAAAAGTAACGTTACTGCTGTCCACACTTTATTTTAAGTCTAATTGCCCATAACATGAGTGTTCAGTTCACTCCTAACTGATGCCTTAACTACACCTAGGGGATGTTTTACACTTCAGGTTGGCATGTTTAGTACTTGAATAGGAGTGATATCACTGTATGTTAACCTAGACTCAGGCCCTACCTAATCTTGGAGATACATTTCTCATGAATGAGTAACCAAGGGAGATACAATTTTTAGGAGTTAGTGCATGTCTAATGCAAGATTAATCACCATATTATGAGAGCCAATGCTATCATCCAGCAAAAAATACTCGTTTTCGCCCAACGTGGGGCTCGAACCCACGACCCTGAGATTAAGAGTCTCATAGCTCTACCGACTGAGCTAGCCGGGACCCAAATAAATATGGTATGCAGACTCATCATTTTTTATTAAGGAAAACCGTTTCTGGATATTCCTCTGCTCTTGTTTTGCAAGGAACTTCACTTTTATACATCCTTCAGAGGAAAGAATGTCAAGTAAAATAAGACGAAATGAAAATGGAAGGTGTGAAATGTTCATTTTGAGATTGCATAAGAAATCAAATTCCTCTCACGTGCTATAGAATACCTAAACACTTTTGATTAAACCACTTTAGTTGTTATAATGACACCAAATTTGAAAGCCATCTGTGACTTTTCTGTTCTTACTCTGCAACAACCATGGCAATTACAAGTTAAAAAGTAAAATGTATGCAAATTTTAGAATGGAGAATGCGGGCATCGATCCCGCTACCTCTCGCATGCTAAGCGAGCGCTCTACCATTTGAGCTAATTCCCCTGTGTGCTCACTCAGCATCACATTTCAAAAGTAACGTTACTGCTGTCCACACTTTATTTTAAGTCTAATTGCCCATAACATGAGTGTTCAGTTCACTCCTAACTGATGCCTTAACTACACCTAGGGGATGTTTTACACTTCAGGTTGGCATGTTTAGTACTTGAATAGGAGTGATATCACTGTATGTTAACCTAGACTCAGGCCCTACCTAATCTTGGAGATACATTTCTCATGAATGAGTAACCAAGGGAGATACAATTTTTAGGAGTTAGTGCATGTCTAATGCAAGATTAATCACCATATTATGAGAGCCAATGCTATCATCCAGCAAAAAATACTCGTTTTCGCCCAACGTGGGGATCGAACCCACGACCCTGAGATTAAGAGTCTCATAGCTCTACCGACTGAGCTAGCCGGGCTCCCACTTAAATATGGTATGCAGACTCATCATTTTTTATTAAGGAAAACCGTTTCTGGATATTCCTCTGCTCTTGTTTTGCAAGGAACTTCACTTTTATACATCCTTCAGAGGAAAGAATGTCAAGTAAAATAAGACGAAATGAAAATGGAAGGTGTGAAATTTTCATTTTGAGATTGCATAAGAAATCAAATTCCTCTCACATGCTATAGAATACCTAAACACTTTTGATTAAACCACTTAAGTTGTTATAATGACACCAAATTTGAAAGCCATCTGTGACTTTTCTGTTCTTACTCTGCAACAACCATGGCAATTACAAGTTAAAAAGTAAAATGTATGCAAATTTTAGAATGGAGAATGCGGGCATCGATCCCGCTACCTCTCGCATGCTAAGCGAGCACTCTACCATTTGAGCTAATTCCCCTGTGTGCTCACTCAGCATCACATTTCAAAAGTAACGTTACTGCTGTCCACACTTTATTTTAAGTCTAATTGCCCATAACATGAGTGTTCAGTTCACTCCTAACTGATGCCTTAACTACACCTAGGGGATGTTTTACACTTCAGGTTGGCATGTTTAGTACTTGAATAGGAGTGATATCACTGCATGTTAACCTAGACTCAGGCCCTACCTAATCTTGGAGATACATTTCTCATGAATGAGTAACCAAGGGAGATACAATTTTTAGGAGTTAGTGCATGTCTAATGCAAGATTAATCACCATATTATGAGAGCCAATGCTATCATCCAGCAACGTGGGGCTCGAACCCACGACCCTGAGATTAAGAGTCTCATGCTCTACCGACTGAGCTAGCCGGGCTCCCACTTAAATATGGTATGCAGACTCATCATTTTTTATTAAGGAAAACTGTTTCTGGATATTCCTCTGCTCTTGTTTTGCAAGGAACTTCACTTTTATACATCCTTCAGAGGAAAGAATGTCAAGTAAAATAAGACGAAATGAAAATGGAAGGTGTGAAATTTTCATTTTGAGATTGCATAAGAAATCAAATTCCTCTCACGTGCTATAGAATACCTAAACACTTTTGATTAAACCACTTTAGTTGTTATAATGACACCAAATTTGAAAGCCATCTGTGACTTTTCTGTTCTTACTCTGCAACAACCATGGCAATTACAAGTTAAAAAGTAAAATGTATGCAAATTTTAGAATGGAGAATGCGGGCATCGATCCCGCTACCTCTCGCATGCTAAGCGAGCGCTCTACCATTTGAGCTAATTCCCCTGTGTGCTCACTCAGCATCACATTTCAAAAGTAACGTTACTGCTGTCCACACTTTATTTTAAGTCTAATTGCCCATAACATGAGTGTTCAGTTCACTCCTAACTGATGCCTTAACTACACCTAGGGGATGTTTTACACTTCAGGTTGGCATGTTTAGTACTTGAATAGGAGTGATATCACTGTATGTTAACCTAGACTCAGGCCCTACCTAATCTTGGAGATACATTTCTCATGAATGAGTAACCAAGGGAGATACAATTTTTAGGAGTTAGTGCATGTCTAATGCAAGATTAATCACCATATTATGAGAGCCAATGCTATCATCCAGCAAAAAATACTCGTTTTCGCCCAACGTGGGGCTCGAACCCACGACCCTGAGATTAAGAGTCTCATAGCTCTACCGACTGAGCTAGCCGGGACCCAAATAAATATGGTATGCAGACTCATCATTTTTTATTAAGGAAAACCGTTTCTGGATATTCCTCTGCTCTTGTTTTGCAAGGAACTTCACTTTTATACATCCTTCAGAGGAAAGAATGTCAAGTAAAATAAGACGAAATGAAAATGGAAGGTGTGAAATGTTCATTTTGAGATTGCATAAGAAATCAAATTCCTCTCACGTGCTATAGAATACCTAAACACTTTTGATTAAACCACTTTAGTTGTTATAATGACACCAAATTTGAAAGCCATCTGTGACTTTTCTGTTCTTACTCTGCAACAACCATGGCAATTACAAGTTAAAAAGTAAAATGTATGCAAATTTTAGAATGGAGAATGCGGGCATCGATCCCGCTACCTCTCGCATGCTAAGCGAGCACTCTACCATTTGTGCTAATTCCCCTGTGTGCTCACTCAGCATCACATTTCAAAAGTAACGTTACTGCTGTCCACACTGTATTTTAAGTCTAATTGCCCATAACATGAGTGTTCAGTTCACTCCTAACTGATGCCTTAACTACACCTAGGGGATGTTTTACACTTCAGGTTGGCATGTTTAGTACTTGAATAGGAGTGATATCACTGTATGTTAACCTAGACTCAGGCCCTACCTAATCTTGGAGATACATTTCTCATGAATGAGTAACCAAGGGAGATACAATTTTTAGGAGTTAGTGCATGTCTAATGCAAGATTAATCACCATATTATGAGAGCCAATGCTATCATCCAGCAAAAAATACTCGTTTTCGCCCAACGTGGGGCTCGAACACACGACCCTGAGATTAAGAGTCTCATGCTCTACCGACTGAGCTAGCCGGGCTCCCACTTAAATATGGTATGCAGACTCATCATTTTTTATTAAGGAAAACCGTTTCTGGATATTCCTCTGCTCTTGTTTTGCAAGGAACTTCACTTTTATACATCCTTCAGAGGAAAGAATGTCAAGTAAAATAAGACGAAATGAAAATGGAAGGTGTGAAATTTTCATTTTGAGATTGCATAAGAAATCAAATTCCTCTCACGTGCTATAGAATACCTAAACACTTTTGATTAAACCACTTAAGTTGTTATAATGACACCAAATTTGAAAGCCATCTGTGACTTTTCTGTTCTTACTCTGCAACAACCATGGCAATTACAAGTTAAAAAGTAAAATGTATGCAAATTTTAGAATGGAGAATGCGGGCATCGATACCGCTACCTCACGCATGCTAAGCGAGCGCTCTACCATTTGAGCTAATTCCCCTGTGTGCTCACTCAGCATCACATTTCAAAAGTAACGTTACTGCTGTCCACACTTTATTTTAAGTCTAATTGCCCATAACATGAGTGTTCAGTTCACTCCTAACTGATGCCTTAACTACACCTAGGGGATGTTTTACACTTCAGGTTGGCATGTTTAGTACTTGAATAGGAGTGATATCACTGTATGTTAACCTAGACTCAGGCCCTACCTAATCTTGGAGATACATTTCTCATGAATGAGTAACCAAGGGAGATACAATTTTTAGGAGTTAGTGCATGTCTAATGCAAGATTAATCACCATATTATGAGAACCAATGCAATCATCCAGCAAAAAATACTCGTTTTTGCCCAACGTGGGGCTCGAACCCACGACCCTGAGATTAAGAGTCTCATAGCTCTACCGACTGAGCTAGCCGGGCTCCCACTTAAATATGGTATGCAGACTCATCATTTTTTATTAAGGAAAACCGTTTCTGGATATTCCTCTGCTCTTGTTTTGCAAGGAACTTCACTTTTATACATCCTTCAGAGGAAAGAATGTCAAGTAAAATAAGACGAAATGAAAATGGAAGGTGTGAAATTTTCATTTTGAGATTGCATAGGAAATCAAATTCCTCTCACGTGCTATAGAATACCTAAACACTTTTGATTAAACCACTTAAGTTGTTATAATGACACCAAATTTGAAAGCCATCTGTGACTTTTCTGTTCTTACTCTGCAACAACCATGGCAATTACAAGTTAAAAAGTAAAATGTATGCAAATTTTAGAATGGAGAATGCGGGCATCGATCCCGCTACCTCTCGCATGCTAAGCGAGCACTCTACCATTTGAGCTAATTCCCCTGTGTGCTCACTCAGCATCACATTTCAAAAGTAACGTTACTGCTGTCCACACTTTATTTTAAGTCTAATTGCCCATAACATGAGTGTTCAGTTCACTCCTAACTGATGCCTTAACTACACCTAGGGGATGTTTTACACTTCAGGTTGGCATGTTTAGTACTTGAATAGGAGTGATATCACTGTATGTTAACCTAGACTCAGGCCCTACCTAATCTTGGAGATACATTTCTCATGAATGAGTAACCAAGGGAGATACAATTTTTAGGAGTTAGTGCATGTCTAATGCAAGATTAATCACCATATTATGAGAGCCAATGCTGTCATCCAGCAAAAAATACTCGTTTTCGCCCAACGTGGGGCTCGAACCCACGACCCTGAGATTAAGAGTCTCATGCTCTACCGACTGAGCTAGCCGGGCTCCCACTTAAATATGGTATGCAGACTCATCATTTTTTATTAAGGAAAACTGTTTCTGGATATTCCTCTGCTCTTGTTTTGCAAGGAACTTCACTTTTATACATCCTTCAGAGGAAAGAATGTCAAGTAAAATAAGACGAAATGAAAATGGAAGGTGTGAAATTTTCATTTTGAGATTGCATAAGAAATCAAATTCCTCTCACGTGCTATAGAATACCTAAACACTTTTGATTAAACCACTTTAGTTGTTATAATGACACCAAATTTGAAAGCCATCTGTGACTTTTCTGTTCTTACTCTGCAACAACCATGGCAATTACAAGTTAAAAAGTAAAATGTATGCAAATTTTAGAATGGAGAATGCGGGCATCGATCCCGCTACCTCTCGCATGCTAAGCGAGCACTCTACCATTTGAGCTAATTCCCCTGTGTGCTCACTCAGCATCACATTTCAAAAGTAACGTTACTGCTGTCCACACTTTATTTTAAGTCTAATTGCCCATAACATGAGTGTTCAGTTCACTCCTAACTGATGCCTTAACTACACCTAGGGGATGTTTTACACTTCAGGTTGGCATGTTTAGTACTTGAATAGGAGTGATATCACTGTATGTTAACCTAGACTCAGGCCCTACCTAATCTTGGAGATACATTTCTCATGAATGAGTAACCAAGGGAGATACAATTTTTAGGAGTTAGTGCATGTCTAATGCAAGATTAATCACCATATTATGAGAGCCAATGCTATCATCCAGCAACTTGGGGCTCGAACCCACGAACCTGAGATTAAGAGTCTCATGCTCTACCGACTGAGCTAGCCGGGCTCCCACTTAAATATGGTATGCAGACTCATCATTTTTTATTAAGGAAAACTGTTTCTGGATATTCCTCTGCTCTTGTTTTGCAAGGAACTTCACTTTTATACATCCTTCAGAGGAAAGAATGTCAAGTAAAATAAGACGAAATGAAAATGGAAGGTGTGAAATTTTCATTTTGAGATTGCATAAGAAATCAAATTCCTCTCACGTGCTATAGAATACCTAAACACTTTTGATTAAACCACTTTAGTTGTTATAATGACACCAAATTTGAAAGCCATCTGTGACTTTTCTGTTCTTACTCTGCAACAACCATGGCAATTACAAGTTAAAAAGTAAAATGTATGCAAATTTTAGAATGGAGAATGCGGGCATCGATCCCGCTACCTCTCGCATGCTAAGCGAGCGCTCTACCATTTGAGCTAATTCCCCTGTGTGCTCACTCAGCATCACATTTCAAAAGTAACGTTACTGCTGTCCACACTTTATTTTAAGTCTAATTGCCCATAACATGAGTGTTCAGTTCACTCCTAACTGATGCCTTAACTACACCTAGGGGATGTTTTACACTTCAGGTTGGCATGTTTAGTACTTGAATAGGAGTGATATCACTGTATGTTAACCTAGACTCAGGCCCTACCTAATCTTGGAGATACATTTCTCATGAATGAGTAACCAAGGGAGATACAATTTTTAGGAGTTAGTGCATGTCTAATGCAAGATTAATCACCATATTATGAGAGCCAATGCTATCATCCAGCAAAAAATACTCGTTTTCGCCCAACGTGGGGCTCGAACCCACGACCCTGAGATTAAGAGTCTCATAGCTCTACCGACTGAGCTAGCCGGGACCCAAATAAATATGGTATGCAGACTCATCATTTTTTATTAAGGAAAACCGTTTCTGGATATTCCTCTGCTCTTGTTTTGCAAGGAACTTCACTTTTATACATCCTTCAGAGGAAAGAATGTCAAGTAAAATAAGACGAAATGAAAATGGAAGGTGTGAAATTTTCATTTTGAGATTGCATAAGAAATCAAATTCCTCTCACGTGCTATAGAATACCTAAACACTTTTGATTAAACCACTTTAGTTGTTATAATGACACCAAATTTGAAAGCCATCTGTGACTTTTCTGTTCTTACTCTGCAACAACCATGGCAATTACAAGTTAAAAAGTAAAATGTATGCAAATTTTAGAATGGAGAATGCGGGCATCGATCCCGCTACCTCTCGCATGCTAAGCGAGCACTCTACCATTTGAGCTAATTCCCCTGTGTGCTCACTCAGCATCACATTTCAAAAGTAACGTTACTGCTGTCCACACTTTATTTTAAGTCTAATTGCCCATAACATGAGTGTTCAGTTCACTCCTAACTGATGCCTTAACTACACCTAGGGGATGTTTTACACTTCAGGTTGGCATGTTTAGTACTTGAATAGGAGCGATATCACTGTATGTTAACCTAGACTCAGGCCCTACCTAATCTTGGAGATACATTTCTCATGAATGAGTAACCAAGGGAGATACAATTTTTAGGAGTTAGTGCATGTCTAATGCAAGATTAATCACCATATTATGAGAGCCAATGCTATCATCCAGCAAAACATACTCGTTTTCGCCCAACGTGGGGCTCAAACACACGACCCTGAGATTAAGAGTCTCATGCTCTACCGACTGAGCTAGCCGGGCTCCCACTTAAATATGGTATGCAGACTCATCATTTTTTATTAAGGAAAACCGTTTCTGGATATTCCTCTGCTCTTGTTTTGCAAGGAACTTCACTTTTATACATCCTTCAGAGGAAAGAATGTCAAGTAAAATAAGACGAAATGAAAATGGAAGGTGTGAAATTTTCATTTTGAGATTGCATAAGAAATCAAATTCCTCTCACGTGCTATAGAATACCTAAACACTTTTGATTAAACCACTTAAGTTGTTATAATGACACCAAATTTGAAAGCCATCTGTGACTTTTCTGTTCTTACTCTGCAACAACCATGGCAATTACAAGTTAAAAAGTAAAATGTATGCAAATTTTAGAATGGAGAATGCGGGCATCGATCCCGCTACCTCTCGCATGCTAAGCGAGCGCTCTACCATTTGAGCTAATTCCCCTGTGTGCTCACTCAGCATCACATTTCAAAAGTAACGTTACTGCTGTCCACACTTTATTTTAAGTCTAATTGCCCATAACATGAGTGTTCAGTTCACTCCTAACTGATGCCTTAACTACACCTAGGGGATGTTTTACACTTCAGGTTGGCATGTTTAGTACTTGAATAGGAGTGATATCACTGTATGTTAACCTAGACTCAGGCCCTACCTAATCTTGGAGATACATTTCTCATGAATGAGTAACCAAGGGAGATACAATTTTTAGGAGTTAGTGCATGTCTAATGCAAGATTAATCACCATATTATGAGAGCCAATGCTATCATCCAGCAAAAAATACTCGTTTTCGCCCAACGTGGGGCTCGAACCCACGACCCTGAGATTAAGAGTCTCATGCTCTACCGACTGAGGTAGCCGGGCTCCCACTTAAATATGGTATGCAGACTCATCATTTTTTATTAAGGAAAACTGTTTCTGGATATTCCTCTGCTCTTGTTTTGCAAGGAACTTCACTTTTATACATCCTTCAGAGGAAAGAATGTCAAGTAAAATAAGACGAAATGAAAATGGAAGGTGTGAAATTTTCATTTTGAGATTGCATAAGAAATCAAATTCCTCTCACGTGCTATAGAATACCTAACACTTTTGATTAAACCACTTTAGTTGTTATAATGACACCAAATTTGAAAGCCATCTGTGACTTTTCTGTTCTTACTCTGCAACAACCATGGCAATTACAAGTTAAAAAGTAAAATGTATGCAAATTTTAGAATGGAGAATGCGGGCATCGATCCCGCTACCTCTCGCATGCTAAGCGAGCACTCTACCATTTGAGCTAATTCCCCTGTGTGCTCACTCAGCATCACATTTCAAAAGTAACGTTACTGCTGTCCACACTTTATTTTAAGTCTAATTGCCCATAACATGAGTGTTCAGTTCACTCCTAACTGATGCCTTAACTACACCTAGGGGATGTTTTACACTTCAGGTTGGCATGTTTAGTACTTGAATAGGAGTGATATCACTGTATGTTAACCTAGACTCAGGCCCTACCTAATCTTGGAGATACATTTCTCATGAATGAGTAACCAAGGGAGATACAATTTTTAGGAGTTAGTGCATGTCTAATGCAAGATTAATCACCATATTATGAGAGCCAATGCTATCATCCAGCAAAAAATACTCGTTTTCGCCCAACGTGGGGCTCGAACCCACGACCCTGAGATTAAGAGTCTCATAGCTCTACCGACTGAGCTAGCCGGGACCCAAATAAATATGGTATGCAGACTCATCATTTTTTATTTAGGAAAACCGTTTCTGGATATTCCTCTGCTCTTGTTTTGCAAGGAACTTCACTTTTATACATCCTTCAGAGGAAAGAATGTCAAGTAAAATAAGACGAAATGAAAATGGAAGGTGTGAAATTTTCATTTTGAGATTGCATAAGAAATCAAATTCCTCTCACGTGCTATAGAATACCTAAACACTTTTGATTAAACCACTTTAGTTGTTATAATGACACCAAATTTGAAAGCCATCTGTGACTTTTCTGTTCTTACTCTGCAACAACCATGGCAATTACAAGTTAAAAAGTAAAATGTATGCAAATTTTAGAATGGAGAATGCGGGCATCGATCCCGCTACCTCTCGCATGCTAAGCGAGCACTCTACCATTTGAGCTAATTCCCCTGTGTGCTCACTCAGCATCACATTTCAAAAGTAACGTTACTGCTGTCCACACTTTATTTTAAGTCTAATTGCCCATAACATGAGTGTTCAGTTCACTCCTAACTGATGCCTTAACTACACCTAGGGGATGTTTTACACTTCAGGTTGGCATGTTTAGTACTTGAATAGGAGCGATATCACTGTATGTTAACCTAGACTCAGGCCCTACCTAATCTTGGAGATACATTTCTCATGAATGAGTAACCAAGGGAGATACAATTTTTAGGAGTTAGTGCATGTCTAATGCAAGATTAATCACCATATTATGAGAGCCAATGCTATCATCCAGCAAAAAATACTCGTTTTCGCCCAACGTGGGGCTCAAACACACGACCCTGAGATTAAGAGTCTCATGCTCTACCGACTGAGCTAGCCGGGCTCCCACTTAAATATGGTATGCAGACTCATCATTTTTTATTAAGGAAAACCGTTTCTGGATATTCCTCTGCTCTTGTTTTGCAAGGAACTTCACTTTTATACATCCTTCAGAGGAAAGAATGTCAAGTAAAATAAGACGAAATGAAAATGGAAGGTGTGAAATTTTCATTTTGAGATTGCATAAGAAATCAAATTCCTCTCACGTGCTATAGAATACCTAAACACTTTTGATTAAACCACTTAAGTTGTTATAATGACACCAAATTTGAAAGCCATCTGTGACTTTTCTGTTCTTACTCTGCAACAACCATGGCAATTACAAGTTAAAAAGTAAAATGTATGCAAATTTTAGAATGGAGAATGCGGGCATCGATCCCGCTACCTCTCGCATGCTAAGCGAGCGCTCTACCATTTGAGCTAATTCCCCTGTGTGCTCACTCAGCATCACATTTCAAAAGTAACGTTACTGCTGTCCACACTTTATTTTAAGTCTAATTGCCCATAACATGAGTGTTCAGTTCACTCCTAACTGATGCCTTAACTACACCTAGGGGATGTTTTACACTTCAGGTTGGCATGTTTAGTACTTGAATAGGAGTGATATCACTGTATGTTAACCTAGACTCAGGCCCTACCTAATCTTGGAGATACATTTCTCATGAATGAGTAACCAAGGGAGATACAATTTTTAGGAGTTAGTGCATGTCTAATGCAAGATTAATCACCATATTATGAGAGCCAATGCAATCATCCAGCAAAAAATACTCGTTTTTGCCCAACGTGGGGCTCGAACCCACGACCCTGAGATTAAGAGTCTCATAGCTCTACCGACTGAGCTAGCCGGGCTCCCACTTAAATATGGTATGCAGACTCATCATTTTTTATTAAGGAAAACCGTTTCTGGATATTCCTCTGCTCTTGTTTTGCAAGGAACTTCCCTTTTATACATCCTTCAGAGGAAAGAATGTCAAGTAAAATAAGACGAAATGAAAATGGAAGGTGTGAAATTTTCATTTTGAGATTGCATAAGAAATCAAATTCCTCTCACGTGCTATAGAATACCTAAACACTTTTGATTAAACCACTTAAGTTGTTATAATGACACCAAATTTGAAAGCCATCTGTGACTTTTCTGTTCTTACTCTGCAACAACCATGGCAATTACAAGTTAAAAAGTAAAATGTATGCAAATTTTAGAATGGAGAATGCGGGCATCGATCCCGCTACCTCTCGCATGCTAAGCGAGCACTCTACCATTTGAGCTAATTCCCCTGTGTGCTCACTCAGCATCACATTTCAAAAGTAACGTTACTGCTGTCCACACTTTATTTTAAGTCTAATTGCCCATAACATGAGTGTTCAGTTCACTCCTAACTGATGCCTTAACTACACCTAGGGGATGTTTTACACTTCAGGTTGGCATGTTTAGTACTTGAATAGGAGTGATATCACTGTATGTTAACCTAGACTCAGGCCCTACCTAATCTTGGAGATACATTTCTCATGAATGAGTAACCAAGGGAGATACAATTTTTAGGAGTTAGTGCATGTCCAATGCAAGATTAATCACCATATTATGAGAGCCAATGCTATCATCCAGCAAAAAATACTCGTTTTCGCCCAACGTGGGGCTCGAACCCACGACCCTGAGATTAAGAGTCTCATGCTCTACCGACTGAGCTAGCCGGGCTCCCACTTAAATATGGTATGCAGACTCATCATTTTTTATTAAGGAAAACTGTTTCTGGATATTCCTCTGCTCTTGTTTTGCAAGGAACTTCACTTTTATACATCCTTCAGAGGAAAGAATGTCAAGTAAAATAATACGAAATGAAAATGGAAGGTGTGAAATTTTCATTTTGAGATTGCATAAGAAATCAAATTCCTCTCACGTGCTATAGAATACCTAAACACTTTTGATTAAACCACTTTAGTTGTTATAATGACAACAAATTTGAAAGCCATCTGTGACTTTTCTGTTCTTACTCTGCAACAACCATGGCAATTACAAGTTAAAAAGTAAAATGTATGCAAATTTTAGAATGGAGAATGCGGGCATCGATCCCGCTACCTCTCGCATGCTAAGCGAGCGCTCTACCATTTGAGCTAATTCCCCTGTGTGCTCACTCAGCATCACATTTCAAAAGTAACGTTACTGCTGTCCACACTTTATTTTAAGTCTAATTGCCCATAACATGAGTGTTCAGTTCACTCCTAACTGATGCCTTAACTACACCTAGGGGATGTTTTACACTTCAGGTTGGCATGTTTAGTACTTGAATAGGAGTGATATCACTGTATGTTAACCTAGACTCAGGCCCTACCTAATCTTGGAGATACATTTCTCATGAATGAGTAACCAAGGGAGATACAATTTTTAGGAGTTAGTGCATGTCTAATGCAAGATTAATCACCATATTATGAGAGCCAATGCTATCATCCAGCAAAAAATACTCGTTTTCGCCCAACGTGGGGCTCAAACACACGACCCTGAGATTAAGAGTCTCATGCTCTACCGACTGAGCTAGCCGGGCTCCCACTTAAATATGGTATGCAGACTCATCATTTTTTATTAAGGAAAACCGTTTCTGGATATTCCTCTGCTCTTGTTTTGCAAGGAACTTCACTTTTATACATCCTTCAGAGGAAAGAATGTCAAGTAAAATAAGACGAAATGAAAATGGAAGGTGTGAAATTTTCATTTTGAGATTGCATAAGAAATCAAATTCCTCTCACGTGCTATAGAATACCTAAACACTTTTGATTAAACCACTTAAGTTGTTATAATGACACCAAATTTGAAAGCCATCTGTGACTTTTCTGTTCTTACTCTGCAACAACCATGGCAATTACAAGTTAAAAAGTAAAATGTATGCAAATTTTAGAATGGAGAATGCGGGCATCGATCCCGCTACCTCTCGCATGCTAAGCGAGCGCTCTACCATTTGAGCTAATTCCCCTGTGTGCTCACTCAGCATCACATTTCAAAAGTAACGTTACTGCTGTCCACACTTTATTTTAAGTCTAATTGCCCATAACATGAGTGTTCAGTTCACTCCTAACTGATGCCTTAACTACACCTAGGGGATGTTTTACACTTCAGGTTGGCATGTTTAGTACTTGAATAGGAGTGATATCACTGTATGTTAACCTAGACTCAGGCCCTACCTAATCTTGGAGATACATTTCTCATGAATGAGTAACCAAGGGAGATACAATTTTTAGGAGTTAGTGCATGTCTAATGCAAGATTAATCACCATATTATGAGAGCCAATGCAATCATCCAGCAAAAAATACTCGTTTTTGCCCAACGTGGGGCTCGAACCCACGACCCTGAGATTAAGAGTCTCATAGCTCTACCGACTGAGCTAGCCGGGCTCCCACTTAAATATGGTATGCAGACTCATCATTTTTTATTAAGGAAAACCGTTTCTGGATATTCCTCTGCTCTTGTTTTGCAAGGAACTTCCCTTTTATACATCCTTCAGAGGAAAGAATGTCAAGTAAAATAAGACGAAATGAAAATGGAAGGTGTGAAATTTTCATTTTGAGATTGCATAAGAAATCAAATTCCTCTCACGTGCTATAGAATACCTAAACACTTTTGATTAAACCACTTAAGTTGTTATAATGACACCAAATTTGAAAGCCATCTGTGACTTTTCTGTTCTTACTCTGCAACAACCATGGCAATTACAAGTTAAAAAGTAAAATGTATGCAAATTTTAGAATGGAGAATGCGGGCATCGATCCCGCTACCTCTCGCATGCTAAGCGAGCACTCTACCATTTGAGCTAATTCCCCTGTGTGCTCACTCAGCATCACATTTCAAAAGTAACGTTACTGCTGTCCACACTTTATTTTAAGTCTAATTGCCCATAACATGAGTGTTCAGTTCACTCCTAACTGATGCCTTAACTACACCTAGGGGATGTTTTACACTTCAGGTTGGCATGTTTAGTACTTGAATAGGAGTGATATCACTGTATGTTAACCTAGACTCAGGCCCTACCTAATCTTGGAGATACATTTCTCATGAATGAGTAACCAAGGGAGATACAATTTTTAGGAGTTAGTGCATGTCCAATGCAAGATTAATCACCATATTATGAGAGCCAATGCTATCATCCAGCAAAAAATACTCGTTTTCGCCCAACGTGGGGCTCGAACCCACGACCCTGAGATTAAGAGTCTCATGCTCTACCGACTGAGCTAGCCGGGCTCCCACTTAAATATGGTATGCAGACTCATCATTTTTTATTAAGGAAAACTGTTTCTGGATATTCCTCTGCTCTTGTTTTGCAAGGAACTTCACTTTTATACATCCTTCAGAGGAAAGAATGTCAAGTAAAATAAGACGAAATGAAAATGGAAGGTGTGAAATTTTCATTTTGAGATTGCATAAGAAATCAAATTCCTCTCACGTGCTATAGAATACCTAAACACTTTTGATTAAACCACTTTAGTTGTTATAATGACACCAAATTTGAAAGCCATCTGTGACTTTTCTGTTCTTACTCTGCAACAACCATGGCAATTACAAGTTAAAAAGTAAAATGTATGCAAATTTTAGAATGGAGAATGCGGGCATCGATCCCGCTACCTCTCGCATGCTAAGCGAGCGCTCTACCATTTGAGCTAATTCCCCTGTGTGCTCACTCAGCATCACATTTCAAAAGTAACGTTACTGCTGTCCACACTTTATTTTAAGTCTAATTGCCCATAACATGAGTGTTCAGTTCACTCCTAACTGATGCCTTAACTACACCTAGGGGATGTTTTACACTTCAGGTTGGCATGTTTAGTACTTGAATAGGAGTGATATCACTGTATGTTAACCTAGACTCAGGCCCTACCTAATCTTGGAGATACATTTCTCATGAATGAGTAACCAAGGGAGATACAATTTTTAGGAGTTAGTGAATGTCTAATGCAAGATTAATCACCATATTATGAGAGCCAATGCTATCATCCAGCAAAAAATACTCGTTTTCGCCCAACGTGGGGCTCGAACCCACGACCCTGAGATTAAGAGTCTCATGCTCTACCGACTGAGCTAGCCGGGCTCCCACTTAAATATGGTATACAGACTCATCATTTTTTATTAAGGAAAACTGTTTCTGGATATTCCTCTGCTCTTGTTTTGCAAGGAACTTCACTTTTATACATCCTTCAGAGGAAAGAATGTCAAGTAAAATAAGACGAAATGAAAATGGAAGGTGTGAAATTTTCATTTTGAGATTGCATAAGAAATCAAATTCCTCTCACGTGCTATAGAATACCTAAACACTTTTGATTAAACCACTTTAGTTGTTATAATGACACCAAATTTGAAAGCCATCTGTGACTTTTCTGTTCTTACTCTGCAACAACCATGGCAATTACAAGTTAAAAAGTAAAATGTATGCAAATTTTAGAATGGAGAATGCGGGCATCGATCCCGCTACCTCTCGCATGCTAAGCGAGCGCTCTACCATTTGAGCTAATTCCCCTGTGTGCTCACTCAGCATCACATTTCAAAAGTAACGTTACTGCTGTCCACACTTTATTTTAAGTCTAATTGCCCATAACATGAGTGTTCAGTTCACTCCTAACTGATGCCTTAACTACACCTAGGGGATGTTTTACACTTCAGGTTGGCATGTTTAGTACTTGAATAGGAGTGATATCACTGTATGTTAACCTAGACTCAGGCCCTACCTAATCTTGGAGATACATTTCTCATGAATGAGTAACCAAGGGAGATACAATTTTTAGGAGTTAGTGCATGTCTAATGCAAGATTAATCACCATATTATGAGAGCCAATGCTATCATCCAGCAAAAAATACTCGTTTTCGCCCAACGTGGGGCTCAAACACACGACCCTGAGATTAAGAGTCTCATGCTCTACCGACTGAGCTAGCCGGGCTCCCACTTAAATATGGTATGCAGACTCATCATTTTTTATTAAGGAAAACCGTTTCTGGATATTCCTCTGCTCTTGTTTTGCAAGGAACTTCACTTTTATACATCCTTCAGAGGAAAGAATGTCAAGTAAAATAAGACGAAATGAAAATGGAAGGTGTGAAATTTTCATTTTGAGATTGCATAAGAAATCAAATTCCTCTCACGTGCTATAGAATACCTAAACACTTTTGATTAAACCACTTAAGTTGTTATAATGACACCAAATTTGAAAGCCATCTGTGACTTTTCTGTTCTTACTCTGCAACAACCATGGCAATTACAAGTTAAAAAGTAAAATGTATGCAAATTTTAGAATGGAGAATGCGGGCATCGATCCCGCTACCTCTCGCATGCTAAGCGAGCGCTCTACCATTTGAGCTAATTCCCCTGTGTGCTCACTCAGCATCACATTTCAAAAGTAACGTTACTGCTGTCCACACTTTATTTTAAGTCTAATTGCCCATAACATGAGTGTTCAGTTCACTCCTAACTGATGCCTTAACTACACCTAGGGGATGTTTTACACTTCAGGTTGGCATGTTTAGTACTTGAATAGGAGTGATATCACTGTATGTTAACCTAGACTCAGGCCCTACCTAATCTTGGAGATACATTTCTCATGAATGAGTAACCAAGGGAGATACAATTTTTAGGAGTTAGTGCATGTCTAATGCAAGATTAATCACCATATTATGAGAGCCAATGCAATCATCCAGCAAAAAATACTCGTTTTTGCCCAACGTGGGGCTCGAACCCACGACCCTGAGATTAAGAGTCTCATAGCTCTACCGACTGAGCTAGCCGGGCTCCCACTTAAATATGGTATGCAGACTCATCATTTTTTATTAAGGAAAACCGTTTCTGGATATTCCTCTGCTCTTGTTTTGCAAGGAACTTCCCTTTTATACATCCTTCAGAGGAAAGAATGTCAAGTAAAATAAGACGAAATGAAAATGGAAGGTGTGAAATTTTCATTTTGAGATTGCATAAGAAATCAAATTCCTCTCACGTGCTATAGAATACCTAAACACTTTTGATTAAACCACTTAAGTTGTTATAATGACACCAAATTTGAAAGCCATCTGTGACTTTTCTGTTCTTACTCTGCAACAACCATGGCAATTACAAGTTAAAAAGTAAAATGTATGCAAATTTTAGAATGGAGAATGCGGGCATCGATCCCGCTACCTCTCGCATGCTAAGCGAGCACTCTACCATTTGAGCTAATTCCCCTGTGTGCTCACTCAGCATCACATTTCAAAAGTAACGTTACTGCTGTCCACACTTTATTTTAAGTCTAATTGCCCATAACATGAGTGTTCAGTTCACTCCTAACTGATGCCTTAACTACACCTAGGGGATGTTTTACACTTCAGGTTGGCATGTTTAGTACTTGAATAGGAGTGATATCACTGTATGTTAACCTAGACTCAGGCCCTACCTAATCTTGGAGATACATTTCTCATGAATGAGTAACCAAGGGAGATACAATTTTTAGGAGTTAGTGCATGTCCAATGCAAGATTAATCACCATATTATGAGAGCCAATGCTATCATCCAGCAAAAAATACTCGTTTTCGCCCAACGTGGGGCTCGAACCCACGACCCTGAGATTAAGAGTCTCATGCTCTACCGACTGAGCTAGCCGGGCTCCCACTTAAATATGGTATGCAGACTCATCATTTTTTATTAAGGAAAACTGTTTCTGGATATTCCTCTGCTCTTGTTTTGCAAGGAACTTCACTTTTATACATCCTTCAGAGGAAAGAATGTCAAGTAAAATAATACGAAATGAAAATGGAAGGTGTGAAATTTTCATTTTGAGATTGCATAAGAAATCAAATTCCTCTCACGTGCTATAGAATACCTAAACACTTTTGATTAAACCACTTTAGTTGTTATAATGACAACAAATTTGAAAGCCATCTGTGACTTTTCTGTTCTTACTCTGCAACAACCATGGCAATTACAAGTTAAAAAGTAAAATGTATGCAAATTTTAGAATGGAGAATGCGGGCATCGATCCCGCTACCTCTCGCATGCTAAGCGAGCGCTCTACCATTTGAGCTAATTCCCCTGTGTGCTCACTCAGCATCACATTTCAAAAGTAACGTTACTGCTGTCCACACTTTATTTTAAGTCTAATTGCCCATAACATGAGTGTTCAGTTCACTCCTAACTGATGCCTTAACTACACCTAGGGGATGTTTTACACTTCAGGTTGGCATGTTTAGTACTTGAATAGGAGTGATATCACTGTATGTTAACCTAGACTCAGGCCCTACCTAATCTTGGAGATACATTTCTCATGAATGAGTAACCAAGGGAGATACAATTTTTAGGAGTTAGTGCATGTCTAATGCAAGATTAATCACCATATTATGAGAGCCAATGCTATCATCCAGCAAAAAATACTCGTTTTCGCCCAACGTGGGGCTCGAACCCACGACCCTGAGATTAAGAGTCTCATGCTCTACCGACTGAGCTAGCCGGGCTCCCACTTAAATATGGTATGCAGACTCATCATTTTTTATTAAGGAAAACCGTTTCTGGATATTCCTCTGCTCTTGTTTTGCAAGGAACTTCACTTTTATACATCCTTCAGAGGAAAGAATGTCAAGTAAAATAAGACGAAATGAAAATGGAAGGTGTGAAATTTTCATTTTGAGATTGCATAAGAAATCAAATTCCTCTCACGTGCTATAGAATACCTAAACACTTTTGATTAAACCACTTTAGTTGTTATAATGACACCAAATTTGAAAGCCATCTGTGACTTTTCTGTTCTTACTCTGCAACAACCATGGCAATTACAAGTTAAAAAGTATGCAAATTTTAGAATGGAGAATGCGGGCATCGATCCCGCTACTTCTCGCATGCTAAGCGAGCGCTCTACCATTTGAGCTAATTCCCCTGTGTGCTCACTCAGCATCACATTTCAAAAGTAACGTTACTGCTGTCCACACTTTATTTTAAGTCTAATTGCCCATAACATGAGTGTTCAGTTCACTCCTAACTGATGCCTTAACTACACCTAGGGGATGTTTTACACTTCAGGTTGGCATGTTTAGTACTTGAATAGGAGTGATATCACTGTATGTTAACCTAGACTCAGGCCCTACCTAATCTTGGAGATACATTTCTCATGAATGAGTAACCAAGGGAGATACAATTTTTAGGAGTTAGTGCATGTCTAATGCAAGATTAATCACCATATTATGAGAGCCAATGCTATCATCCAGCAAAAAATACTCGTTTTCGCCCAACGTGGGGCTCGAACCCACGACCCTGAGATTAAGAGTCTCATGCTCTACCGACTGAGCTAGCCGGGCTCCCACTTAAATATGGTATGCAGACTCATCATTTTTTATTAAGGAAAACCGTTTCTGGATATTCCTCTGCTCTTGTTTTGCAAGGAACTTCACTTTTATACATCCTTCAGAGGAAAGAATGTCAAGTAAAATAAGACGAAATGAAAATGGAAGGTGTGAAATTTTCATTTTGAGATTGCATAAGAAATCAAATTCCTCTCACGTGCTATAGAATACCTAAACACTTTTGATTAAACCACTTTAGTTGTTATAATGACACCAAATTTGAAAGCCATCTGTGACTTTTCTGTTCTTACTCTGCAACAACCATGGCAATTACAAGTTAAAAAGTAAAATGTATGCAAATTTTAGAATGGAGAATGCGGGCATCGATCCCGCTACCTCTCGCATGCTAAGCGAGCGCTCTACCATTTGAGCTAATTCCCCTGTGTGCTCACTCAGCATCACATTTCAAAAGTAACGTTACTGCTGTCCACACTTTATTTTAAGTCTAATTGCCCATAACATGAGTGTTCAGTTCACTCCTAACTGATGCCTTAACTACACCTAGGGGATGTTTTACACTTCAGGTTGGCATGTTTAGTACTTGAATAGGAGTGATATCACTGTATGTTAACCTAGACTCAGGCCCTACCTAATCTTGGAGATACATTTCTCATGAATGAGTAACCAAGGGAGATACAATTTTTAGGAGTTAGTGCATGTCTAATGCAAGATTAATCACCATATTATGAGAGCCAATGCTATCATCCAGCAAAAAATACTCGTTTTCGCCCAACGTGGGGCTCGAACCCACGACCCTGAGATTAAGAGTCTCATGCTCTACCGACTGAGCTAGCCGGGCTCCCACTTAAATATGGTATGCAGACTCATCATTTTTTATTAAGGAAAACCGTTTCTGGATATTCCTCTGCTCTTGTTTTGCAAGGAACTTCACTTTTATACATCCTTCAGAGGAAAGAATGTCAAGTAAAATAAGACGAAATGAAAATGGAAGGTGTGAAATTTTCATTTTGAGATTGCATAAGAAATCAAATTCCTCTCACGTGCTATAGAATACCTAAACACTTTTGATTAAACCACTTTAGTTGTTATAATGACACCAAATTTGAAAGCCATCTGTGACTTTTCTGTTCTTACTCTGCAACAACCATGGCAATTACAAGTTAAAAAGTAAAATGTATGCAAATTTTAGAATGGAGAATGCGGGCATCGATCCCGCTACCTCTCGCATGCTAAGCGAGCGCTCTACCATTTGAGCTAATTCCCCTGTGTGCTCACTCAGCATCACATTTCAAAAGTAACGTTACTGCTGTCCACACTTTATTTTAAGTCTAATTGCCCATAACATGAGTGTTCAGTTCACTCCTAACTGATGCCTTAACTACACCTAGGGGATGTTTTACACTTCAGGTTGGCATGTTTAGTACTTGAATAGGAGTGATATCACTGTATGTTAACCTAGACTCAGGCCCTACCTAATCTTGGAGATACATTTCTCATGAATGAGTAACCAAGGGAGATACAATTTTTAGGAGTTAGTGCATGTCTAATGCAAGATTAATCACCATATTATGAGAGCCAATGCTATCATCCAGCAAAAAATACTCGTTTTCGCCCAACGTGGGGCTCAAACCCACGACCCTGAGATTAAGAGTCTCATGCTCTACCGACTGAGCTAGCCGGGCTCCCACTTAAATATGGTATGCAGACTCATCATTTTTTATTAAGGAAAACCGTTTCTGGATATTCCTCTGCTCTTGTTTTGCAAGGAACTTCACTTTTATACATCCTTCAGAGGAAAGAATGTCAAGTAAAATAATACGAAATGAAAATGGAAGGTGTGAAATTTTCATTTTGAGATTGCATAAGAAATCAAATTCCTCTCACGTGCTATAGAATACCTAAACACTTTTGATTAAACCACTTTAGTTGTTATAATGACACCAAATTTGAAAGCCATCTGTGACTTTTCTGTTCTTACTCTGCAACAACCATGGCAATTACAAGTTAAAAAGTAAAATGTATGCAAATTTTAGAATGGAGAATGCGGGCATCGATCCCGCTACCTCTCGCATGCTAAGCGAGCGCTCTACCATTTGAGCTAATTCCCCTGTGTGCTCACTCAGCATCACATTTCAAAAGTAACGTTACTGCTGTCCACACTTTATTTTAAGTCTAATTGCCCATAACATGAGTGTTCAGTTCACTCCTAACTGATGCCTTAACTACACCTAGGGGATGTTTTACACTTCAGGTTGGCATGTTTAGTACTTGAATAGGAGTGATATCACTGTATGTTAACCTAGACTCAGGCCCTACCTAATCTTGGAGATACATTTCTCATGAATGAGTAACCAAGGGAGATACAATTTTTAGGAGTTAGTGCATGTCTAATGCTAGATTAATCACCATATTATGAGAGCCAATGCTATCATCCAGCAACGTGGGGCTCGAACCCACGACCCTGAGATTAAGAGTCTCATGCTCTACCGACTGAGCTAGCCGGGCTCCCACTTAAATATGGTATGCAGACTCATCATTTTTTATTAAGGAAAACTGTTTCTGGATATTCCTCTGCTCTTGTTTTGCAAGGAACTTCACTTTTATACATCCTTCAGAGGAAAGAATGTCAAGTAAAATAAGACGAAATGAAAATGGAAGGTGTGAAATTTTCATTTTGAGATTGCATAAGAAATCAAATTCCTCTCACGTGCTATAGAATACCTAAACACTTTTGATTAAACCACTTTAGTTGTTATAATGACACCAAATTTGAAAGCCATCTGTGACTTTTCTGTTCTTACTCTGCAACAACCATGGCAATTACAAGTTAAAAAGTAAAATGTATGCAAATTTTAGAATGGAGAATGCGGGCATCGATCCCGCTACCTCTCGCATGCTAAGCGAGCACTCTACCATTTGAGCTAATTCCCCTGTGTGCTCACTCAGCATCACATTTCAAAAGTAACGTTACTGCTGTCCACACTTTATTTTAAGTCTAATTGCCCATAACATGAGTGTTCAGTTCACTCCTAACTGATGCCTTAACTACACCTAGGGGATGTTTTACACTTCAGGTTGGCATGTTTAGTACTTGAATAGGAGTGATATCACTGTATGTTAACCTAGACTCAGGCCCTACCTAATCTTGGAGATACATTTCTCATGAATGAGTAACCAAGGGAGATACAATTTTTAGGAGTTAGTGCATGTCTAATGCAAGATTAATCACCATATTATGAGAGCCAATGCTATCATCCAGCAAAAAATACTCGTTTTCGCCCAACGTGGGGCTCGAACCCACGACCCTGAGATTAAGAGTCTCATAGCTCTACCGACTGAGCTAGCCGGGACCCAAATAAATATGGTATGCAGACTCATCATTTTTTATTAAGGAAAACCGTTTCTGGATATTCCTCTGCTCTTGTTTTGCAAGGAACTTCACTTTTATACATCCTTCAGAGGAAAGAATGTCAAGTAAAATAAGACGAAATGAAAATGGAAGGTGTGAAATGTTCATTTTGAGATTGCATAAGAAATCAAATTCCTCTCACGTGCTATAGAATACCTAAACACTTTTGATTAAACCACTTTAGTTGTTATAATGACACCAAATTTGAAAGCCATCTGTGACTTTTCTGTTCTTACTCTGCAACAACCATGGCAATTACAAGTTAAAAAGTAAAATGTATGCAAATTTTAGAATGGAGAATGCGGGCATCGATCCCGCTACCTCTCGCATGCTAAGCGAGCACTCTACCATTTGAGCTAACTCCCCTGTGTGCTCACTCAGCATCACATTTCAAAAGTAACGTTACTGCTGTCCACACTTTATTTTAAGTCTAATTGCCCATAACATGAGTGTTCAGTTCACTCCTAACTGATGCCTTAACTACACCTAGGGGATGTTTTACACTTCAGGTTGGCTTGTTTAGTACTTGAATAGGAGTGATATCACTGTATGTTAACCTAGACTCAGGCCCTACCTAATCTTGGAGATACATTTCTCATGAATGAGTAACCAAGGGAGATACAATTTTTAGGAGTTAGTGCATGTCTAATGCAAGATTAATCACCATATTATGAGAGCCAATGCAGTCATCCAGCAAAAAATACTCGTTTTCGCCCAACGTGGGGCTCGAACCCACGACCCTGAGATTAAGAGTCTCATGCTCTACCGACTGAGCTAGCCGGGCTCCCACTTAAATATGGTATGCAGACTCATCATTTTTTATTAAGGAAAACTGTTTCTGGATATTCCTCTGCTCTTGTTTTGCAAGGAACTTCACTTTTATACATCCTTCAGAGGAAAGAATGTCAAGTAAAATAAGACGAAATGAAAATGGAAGGTGTGAAATTTTCATTTTGAGATTGCATAAGAAATCAAATTCCTCTCACGTGCTATAGAATACCTAAACACTTTTGATTAAACCACTTTAGTTGTTATAATGACACCAAATTTGAAAGCCATCTGTGACTTTTCTGTTCTTACTCTGCAACAACCATGGCAATTACAATTTAAAAAGTAAAATGTATGCAAATTTTAGAATGGAGAATGCGGGCATCGATCCCGCTACCTCTCGCATGCTAAGCGAGCACTCTACCATTTGAGCTAATTCCCCTGTGTGCTCACTCAGCATCACATTTCAAAAGTAACGTTACTGCTGTCCACACTTTATTTTAAGTCTAATTGCCCATAACATGAGTGTTCAGTTCACTCCTAACTGATGCCTTAACTACACCTAGGGGATGTTTTACACTTCAGGTTGGCATGTTTAGTACTTGAATAGGAGTGATATCACTGTATGTTAACCTAGACTCAGGCCCTACCTAATCTTGGAGATACATTTCTCATGAATGAGTAACCAAGGGAGATACAATTTTTAGGAGTTAGTGCATGTCTAATGCAAGATTAATCACCATATTATGAGAGCCAATGCTATCATCCAGCAAAAAATACTCGTTTTCGCCCAACGTGGGGCTCGAACCCACGACCCTGAGATTAAGAGTCTCATAGCTCTACCGACTGAGCTAGCCGGGACCCAAATAAATATGGTATGCAGACTCATCATTTTTTATTAAGGAAAACCGTTTCTGGATATTCCTCTGCTCTTGTTTTGCAAGGAACTTCACTTTTATACATCCTTCAGAGGAAAGAATGTCAAGTAAAATAAGACGAAATGAAAATGGAAGGTGTGAAATGTTCATTTTGAGATTGCATAAGAAATCAAATTCCTCTCACGTGCTATAGAATACCTAAACACTTTTGATTAAACCACTTTAGTTGTTATAATGACACCAAATTTGAAAGCCATCTGTGACTTTTCTGTTCTTACTCTGCAACAACCATGGCAATTACAAGTTAAAAAGTAAAATGTATGCAAATTTTAGAATGGAGAATGCGGGCATCGATCCCGCTACCTCTCGCATGCTAAGCGAGCGCTCTACCATTTGAGCTAATTCCCCTGTGTGCTCACTCAGCATCACATTTCAAAAGTAACGTTACTGCTGTCCACACTTTATTTTAAGTCTAATTGCCCATAACATGAGTGTTCAGTTCACTCCTAACTGATGCCTTAACTACACCTAGGGGATGTTTTACACTTCAGGTTGGCATGTTTAGTACTTGAATAGGAGTGATATCACTGTATGTTAACCTAGACTCAGGCCCTACCTAATCTTGGAGATACATTTCTCATGAATGAGTAACCAAGGGAGATACAATTTTTAGGAGTTAGTGCATGTCTAATGCAAGATTAATCACCATATTATGAGAGCCAATGCTATCATCCAGCAACGTGGGGCTCGAACCCACGAACCTGAGATTAAGAGTCTCATGCTCTACCGACTGAGCTAGCCGGGCTCCCACTTAAATATGGTATGCAGACTCATCATTTTTTATTAAGGAAAACTGTTTCTGGATATTCCTCTGCTCTTGTTTTGCAAGGAACTTCACTTTTATACATCCTTCAGAGGAAAGAATGTCAAGTAAAATAAGACGAAATGAAAATGGAAGGTGTGAAATTTTCATTTTGAGATTGCATAAGAAATCAAATTCCTCTCACGTGCTATAGAATACCTAAACACTTTTGATTAAACCACTTTAGTTGTTATAATGACACCAAATTTGAAAGCCATCTGTGACTTTTCTGTTCTTACTCTGCAACAACCATGGCAATTACAAGTTAAAAAGTAAAATGTATGCAAATTTTAGAATGGAGAATGCGGGCATCGATCCCGCTACCTCTCGCATGCTAAGCGAGCACTCTACCATTTGAGCTAATTCCCCTGTGTGCTCACTCAGCATCACATTTCAAAAGTAACGTTACTGCTGTCCACACTTTATTTTAAGTCTAATTGCCCATAACATGAGTGTTCAGTTCACTCCTAACTGATGCCTTAACTACACCTAGGGGATGTTTTACACTTCAGGTTGGCATGTTTAGTACTTGAATAGGAGTGATATCACTGTATGTTAACCTAGACTCAGGCCCTACCTAATCTTGGAGATACATTTCTCATGAATGAGTAACCAAGGGAGATACAATTTTTAGGAGTTAGTGCATGTCTAATGCAAGATTAATCACCATATTATGAGAGCCAATGCTATCATCCAGCAAAAAATACTCGTTTTCGCCCAACGTGGGGCTCGAACCCACGACCCTGAGATTAAGAGTCTCATAGCTCTACCGACTGAGCTAGCCGGGACCCAAATAAATATGGTATGCAGACTCATCATTTTTTATTAAGGAAAACCGTTTCTGGATATTCCTCTGCTCTTGTTTTGCAAGGAACTTCACTTTTATACATCCTTCAGAGGAAAGAATGTCAAGTAAAATAAGACGAAATGAAAATGGAAGGTGTGAAATGTTCATTTTGAGATTGCATAAGAAATCAAATTCCTCTCACGTGCTATAGAATACCTAAACACTTTTGATTAAACCACTTTAGTTGTTATAATGACACCAAATTTGAAAGCCATCTGTGACTTTTCTGTTCTTACTCTGCAACAACCATGGCAATTACAAGTTAAAAAGTAAAATGTATGCAAATTTTAGAATGGAGAATGCGGGCATCGATCCCGCTACCTCTCGCATGCTAAGCGAGCGCTCTACCATTTGAGCTAATTCCCCTGTGTGCTCACTCAGCATCACATTTCAAAAGTAACGTTACTGCTGTCCACACTTTATTTTAAGTCTAATTGCCCATAACATGAGTGTTCAGTTCACTCCTAACTGATGCCTTAACTACACCTAGGGGATGTTTTACACTTCAGGTTGGCATGTTTAGTACTTGAATAGGAGTGATATCACTGTATGTTAACCTAGACTCAGGCCCTACCTAATCTTGGAGATACATTTCTCATGAATGAGTAACCAAGGGAGATACAATTTTTAGGAGTTAGTGCATGTCTAATGCAAGATTAATCACCATATTATGAGAGCCAATGCTATCATCCAGCAAAAAATACTCGTTTTCGCCCAACGTGGGGCTCGAACCCACGACCCTGAGATTAAGAGTCTCATAGCTCTACCGACTGAGCTAGCCGGGACCCAAATAAATATGGTATGCAGACTCATCATTTTTTATTAAGGAAAACCGTTTCTGGATATTCCTCTGCTCTTGTTTTGCAAGGAACTTCACTTTTATACATCCTTCAGAGGAAAGAATGTCAAGTAAAATAAGACGAAATGAAAATGGAAGGTGTGAAATGTTCATTTTGAGATTGCATAAGAAATCAAATTCCTCTCACGTGCTATAGAATACCTAAACACTTTTGATTAAACCACTTTAGTTGTTATAATGACACCAAATTTGAAAGCCATCTGTGACTTTTCTGTTCTTACTCTGCAACAACCATGGCAATTACAAGTTAAAAAGTAAAATGTATGCAAATTTTAGAATGGAGAATGCGGGCATCGATCCCGCTACCTCTCGCATGCTAAGCGAGCACTCTACCATTTGAGCTAACTCCCCTGTGTGCTCACTCAGCATCACATTTCAAAAGTAACGTTACTGCTGTCCACACTTTATTTTAAGTCTAATTGCCCATAACATGAGTGTTCAGTTCACTCCTAACTGATGCCTTAACTACACCTAGGGGATGTTTTACACTTCAGGTTGGCTTGTTTAGTACTTGAATAGGAGTGATATCACTGTATGTTAACCTAGACTCAGGCCCTACCTAATCTTGGAGATACATTTCTCATGAATGAGTAACCAAGGGAGATACAATTTTTAGGAGTTAGTGCATGTCTAATGCAAGATTAATCACCATATTATGAGAGCCAATGCAGTCATCCAGCAAAAAATACTCGTTTTCGCCCAACGTGGGGCTCGAACCCACGACCCTGAGATTAAGAGTCTCATGCTCTACCGACTGAGCTAGCCGGGCTCCCACTTAAATATGGTATGCAGACTCATCATTTTTTATTAAGGAAAACTGTTTCTGGATATTCCTCTGCTCTTGTTTTGCAAGGAACTTCACTTTTATACATCCTTCAGAGGAAAGAATGTCAAGTAAAATAAGACGAAATGAAAATGGAAGGTGTGAAATTTTCATTTTGAGATTGCATAAGAAATCAAATTCCTCTCACGTGCTATAGAATACCTAAACACTTTTGATTAAACCACTTTAGTTGTTATAATGACACCAAATTTGAAAGCCATCTGTGACTTTTCTGTTCTTACTCTGCAACAACCATGGCAATTACAATTTAAAAAGTAAAATGTATGCAAATTTTAGAATGGAGAATGCGGGCATCGATCCCGCTACCTCTCGCATGCTAAGCGAGCACTCTACCATTTGAGCTAATTCCCCTGTGTGCTCACTCAGCATCACATTTCAAAAGTAACGTTACTGCTGTCCACACTTTATTTTAAGTCTAATTGCCCATAACATGAGTGTTCAGTTCACTCCTAACTGATGCCTTAACTACACCTAGGGGATGTTTTACACTTCAGGTTGGCATGTTTAGTACTTGAATAGGAGTGATATCACTGTATGTTAACCTAGACTCAGGCCCTACCTAATCTTGGAGATACATTTCTCATGAATGAGTAACCAAGGGAGATACAATTTTTAGGAGTTAGTGCATGTCTAATGCAAGATTAATCACCATATTATGAGAGCCAATGCTATCATCCAGCAAAAAATACTCGTTTTCGCCCAACGTGGGGCTCGAACCCACGACCCTGAGATTAAGAGTCTCATAGCTCTACCGACTGAGCTAGCCGGGACCCAAATAAATATGGTATGCAGACTCATCATTTTTTATTAAGGAAAACCGTTTCTGGATATTCCTCTGCTCTTGTTTTGCAAGGAACTTCACTTTTATACATCCTTCAGAGGAAAGAATGTCAAGTAAAATAAGACGAAATGAAAATGGAAGGTGTGAAATGTTCATTTTGAGATTGCATAAGAAATCAAATTCCTCTCACGTGCTATAGAATACCTAAACACTTTTGATTAAACCACTTTAGTTGTTATAATGACACCAAATTTGAAAGCCATCTGTGACTTTTCTGTTCTTACTCTGCAACAACCATGGCAATTACAAGTTAAAAAGTAAAATGTATGCAAATTTTAGAATGGAGAATGCGGGCATCGATCCCGCTACCTCTCGCATGCTAAGCGAGCACTCTACCATTTGAGCTAACTCCCCTGTGTGCTCACTCAGCATCACATTTCAAAAGTAACGTTACTGCTGTCCACACTTTATTTTAAGTCTAATTGCCCATAACATGAGTGTTCAGTTCACTCCTAACTGATGCCTTAACTACACCTAGGGGATGTTTTACACTTCAGGTTGGCTTGTTTAGTACTTGAATAGGAGTGATATCACTGTATGTTAACCTAGACTCAGGCCCTACCTAATCTTGGAGATACATTTCTCATGAATGAGTAACCAAGGGAGATACAATTTTTAGGAGTTAGTGCATGTCTAATGCAAGATTAATCACCATATTATGAGAGCCAATGCAGTCATCCAGCAAAAAATACTCGTTTTCGCCCAACGTGGGGCTCGAACCCACGACCCTGAGATTAAGAGTCTCATGCTCTACCGACTGAGCTAGCCGGGCTCCCACTTAAATATGGTATGCAGACTCATCATTTTTTATTAAGGAAAACTGTTTCTGGATATTCCTCTGCTCTTGTTTTGCAAGGAACTTCACTTTTATACATCCTTCAGAGGAAAGAATGTCAAGTAAAATAAGACGAAATGAAAATGGAAGGTGTGAAATTTTCATTTTGAGATTGCATAAGAAATCAAATTCCTCTCACGTGCTATAGAATACCTAAACACTTTTGATTAAACCACTTTAGTTGTTATAATGACACCAAATTTGAAAGCCATCTGTGACTTTTCTGTTCTTACTCTGCAACAACCATGGCAATTACAATTTAAAAAGTAAAATGTATGCAAATTTTAGAATGGAGAATGCGGGCATCGATCCCGCTACCTCTCGCATGCTAAGCGAGCACTCTACCATTTGAGCTAATTCCCCTGTGTGCTCACTCAGCATCACATTTCAAAAGTAACGTTACTGCTGTCCACACTTTATTTTAAGTCTAATTGCCCATAACATGAGTGTTCAGTTCACTCCTAACTGATGCCTTAACTACACCTAGGGGATGTTTTACACTTCAGGTTGGCATGTTTAGTACTTGAATAGGAGTGATATCACTGTATGTTAACCTAGACTCAGGCCCTACCTAATCTTGGAGATACATTTCTCATGAATGAGTAACCAAGGGAGATACAATTTTTAGGAGTTAGTGCATGTCTAATGCAAGATTAATCACCATATTATGAGAGCCAATGCTATCATCCAGCAAAAAATACTCGTTTTCGCCCAACGTGGGGCTCGAACCCACGACCCTGAGATTAAGAGTCTCATAGCTCTACCGACTGAGCTAGCCGGGACCCAAATAAATATGGTATGCAGACTCATCATTTTTTATTAAGGAAAACCGTTTCTGGATATTCCTCTGCTCTTGTTTTGCAAGGAACTTCACTTTTATACATCCTTCAGAGGAAAGAATGTCAAGTAAAATAAGACGAAATGAAAATGGAAGGTGTGAAATGTTCATTTTGAGATTGCATAAGAAATCAAATTCCTCTCACGTGCTATAGAATACCTAAACACTTTTGATTAAACCACTTTAGTTGTTATAATGACACCAAATTTGAAAGCCATCTGTGACTTTTCTGTTCTTACTCTGCAACAACCATGGCAATTACAAGTTAAAAAGTAAAATGTATGCAAATTTTAGAATGGAGAATGCGGGCATCGATCCCGCTACCTCTCGCATGCTAAGCGAGCGCTCTACCATTTGAGCTAATTCCCCTGTGTGCTCACTCAGCATCACATTTCAAAAGTAACGTTACTGCTGTCCACACTTTATTTTAAGTCTAATTGCCCATAACATGAGTGTTCAGTTCACTCCTAACTGATGCCTTAACTACACCTAGGGGATGTTTTACACTTCAGGTTGGCATGTTTAGTACTTGAATAGGAGTGATATCACTGTATGTTAACCTAGACTCAGGCCCTACCTAATCTTGGAGATACATTTCTCATGAATGAGTAACCAAGGGAGATACAATTTTTAGGAGTTAGTGCATGTCTAATGCAAGATTAATCACCATATTATGAGAGCCAATGCTATCATCCAGCAACGTGGGGCTCGAACCCACGAACCTGAGATTAAGAGTCTCATGCTCTACCGACTGAGCTAGCCGGGCTCCCACTTAAATATGGTATGCAGACTCATCATTTTTTATTAAGGAAAACTGTTTCTGGATATTCCTCTGCTCTTGTTTTGCAAGGAACTTCACTTTTATACATCCTTCAGAGGAAAGAATGTCAAGTAAAATAAGACGAAATGAAAATGGAAGGTGTGAAATTTTCATTTTGAGATTGCATAAGAAATCAAATTCCTCTCACGTGCTATAGAATACCTAAACACTTTTGATTAAACCACTTTAGTTGTTATAATGACACCAAATTTGAAAGCCATCTGTGACTTTTCTGTTCTTACTCTGCAACAACCATGGCAATTACAAGTTAAAAAGTAAAATGTATGCAAATTTTAGAATGGAGAATGCGGGCATCGATCCCGCTACCTCTCGCATGCTAAGCGAGCACTCTACCATTTGAGCTAATTCCCCTGTGTGCTCACTCAGCATCACATTTCAAAAGTAACGTTACTGCTGTCCACACTTTATTTTAAGTCTAATTGCCCATAACATGAGTGTTCAGTTCACTCCTAACTGATGCCTTAACTACACCTAGGGGATGTTTTACACTTCAGGTTGGCATGTTTAGTACTTGAATAGGAGTGATATCACTGTATGTTAACCTAGACTCAGGCCCTACCTAATCTTGGAGATACATTTCTCATGAATGAGTAACCAAGGGAGATACAATTTTTAGGAGTTAGTGCATGTCTAATGCAAGATTAATCACCATATTATGAGAGCCAATGCTATCATCCAGCAAAAAATACTCGTTTTCGCCCAACGTGGGGCTCGAACCCACGACCCTGAGATTAAGAGTCTCATAGCTCTACCGACTGAGCTAGCCGGGACCCAAATAAATATGGTATGCAGACTCATCATTTTTTATTAAGGAAAACCGTTTCTGGATATTCCTCTGCTCTTGTTTTGCAAGGAACTTCACTTTTATACATCCTTCAGAGGAAAGAATGTCAAGTAAAATAAGACGAAATGAAAATGGAAGGTGTGAAATGTTCATTTTGAGATTGCATAAGAAATCAAATTCCTCTCACGTGCTATAGAATACCTAAACACTTTTGATTAAACCACTTTAGTTGTTATAATGACACCAAATTTGAAAGCCATCTGTGACTTTTCTGTTCTTACTCTGCAACAACCATGGCAATTACAAGTTAAAAAGTAAAATGTATGCAAATTTTAGAATGGAGAATGCGGGCATCGATCCCGCTACCTCTCGCATGCTAAGCGAGCGCTCTACCATTTGAGCTAATTCCCCTGTGTGCTCACTCAGCATCACATTTCAAAAGTAACGTTACTGCTGTCCACACTTTATTTTAAGTCTAATTGCCCATAACATGAGTGTTCAGTTCACTCCTAACTGATGCCTTAACTACACCTAGGGGATGTTTTACACTTCAGGTTGGCATGTTTAGTACTTGAATAGGAGTGATATCACTGTATGTTAACCTAGACTCAGGCCCTACCTAATCTTGGAGATACATTTCTCATGAATGAGTAACCAAGGGAGATACAATTTTTAGGAGTTAGTGCATGTCTAATGCAAGATTAATCACCATATTATGAGAGCCAATGCTATCATCCAGCAACGTGGGGCTCGAACCCACGAACCTGAGATTAAGAGTCTCATGCTCTACCGACTGAGCTAGCCGGGCTCCCACTTAAATATGGTATGCAGACTCATCATTTTTTATTAAGGAAAACTGTTTCTGGATATTCCTCTGCTCTTGTTTTGCAAGGAACTTCACTTTTATACATCCTTCAGAGGAAAGAATGTCAAGTAAAATAAGACGAAATGAAAATGGAAGGTGTGAAATTTTCATTTTGAGATTGCATAAGAAATCAAATTCCTCTCACGTGCTATAGAATACCTAAACACTTTTGATTAAACCACTTTAGTTGTTATAATGACACCAAATTTGAAAGCCATCTGTGACTTTTCTGTTCTTACTCTGCAACAACCATGGCAATTACAAGTTAAAAAGTAAAATGTATGCAAATTTTAGAATGGAGAATGCGGGCATCGATCCCGCTACCTCTCGCATGCTAAGCGAGCGCTCTACCATTTGAGCTAATTCCCCTGTGTGCTCACTCAGCATCACATTTCAAAAGTAACGTTACTGCTGTCCACACTTTATTTTAAGTCTAATTGCCCATAACATGAGTGTTCAGTTCACTCCTAACTGATGCCTTAACTACACCTAGGGGATGTTTTACACTTCAGGTTGGCATGTTTAGTACTTGAATAGGAGTGATATCACTGTATGTTAACCTAGACTCAGGCCCTACCTAATCTTGGAGATACATTTCTCATGAATGAGTAACCAAGGGAGATACAATTTTTAGGAGTTAGTGCATGTCTAATGCAAGATTAATCACCATATTATGAGAGCCAATGCTATCATCCAGCAAAAAATACTCGTTTTCGCCCAACGTGGGGCTCGAACCCACGACCCTGAGATTAAGAGTCTCATAGCTCTACCGACTGAGCTAGCCGGGACCCAAATAAATATGGTATGCAGACTCATCATTTTTTATTAAGGAAAACCGTTTCTGGATATTCCTCTGCTCTTGTTTTGCAAGGAACTTCACTTTTATACATCCTTCAGAGGAAAGAATGTCAAGTAAAATAAGACGAAATGAAAATGGAAGGTGTGAAATTTTCATTTTGAGATTGCATAAGAAATCAAATTCCTCTCACGTGCTATAGAATACCTAAACACTTTTGATTAAACCACTTTAGTTGTTATAATGACACCAAATTTGAAAGCCATCTGTGACTTTTCTGTTCTTACTCTGCAACAACCATGGCAATTACAAGTTAAAAAGTAAAATGTATGCAAATTTTAGAATGGAGAATGCGGGCATCGATCCCGCTACCTCTCGCATGCTAAGCGAGCACTCTACCATTTGAGCTAATTCCCCTGTGTGCTCACTCAGCATCACATTTCAAAAGTAACGTTACTGCTGTCCACACTTTATTTTAAGTCTAATTGCCCATAACATGAGTGTTCAGTTCACTCCTAACTGATGCCTTAACTACACCTAGGGGATGTTTTACACTTCAGGTTGGCATGTTTAGTACTTGAATAGGAGCGATATCACTGTATGTTAACCTAGACTCAGGCCCTACCTAATCTTGGAGATACATTTCTCATGAATGAGTAACCAAGGGAGATACAATTTTTAGGAGTTAGTGCATGTCTAATGCAAGATTAATCACCATATTATGAGAGCCAATGCTATCATCCAGCAAAAAATACTCGTTTTCGCCCAACGTGGGGCTCAAACACACGACCCTGAGATTAAGAGTCTCATGCTCTACCGACTGAGCTAGCCGGGCTCCCACTTAAATATGGTATGCAGACTCATCATTTTTTATTAAGGAAAACCGTTTCTGGATATTCCTCTGCTCTTGTTTTGCAAGGAACTTCACTTTTATACATCCTTCAGAGGAAAGAATGTCAAGTAAAATAAGACGAAATGAAAATGGAAGGTGTGAAATTTTCATTTTGAGATTGCATAAGAAATCAAATTCCTCTCACGTGCTATAGAATACCTAAACACTTTTGATTAAACCACTTAAGTTGTTATAATGACACCAAATTTGAAAGCCATCTGTGACTTTTCTGTTCTTACTCTGCAACAACCATGGCAATTACAAGTTAAAAAGTAAAATGTTTGCAAATTTTAGAATGGAGAATGCGGGCATCGATGCCGCTACCTCTCGCATGCTAAGCGAGCGCTCTACCATTTGAGCTAATTCCCCTGTGTGCTCACTCAGCATCACATTTCAAAAGTAACGTTACTGCTGTCCACACTTTATTTTAAGTCTAATTGCCCATAACATGAGTGTTCAGTTCACTCCTAACTGATGCCTTAACTACACCTAGGGGATGTTTTACACTTCAGGTTGGCATGTTTAGTACTTGAATAGGAGTGATATCACTGTATGTTAACCTAGACTCAGGCCCTACCTAATCTTTGAGATACATTTCTCATGAATGAGTAACCAAGGGAGATACAATTTTTAGGAGTTAGTGCATGTCTAAAGCAAGATTAATCACCATATTATGAGAGCCAATGCAATCATCCAGCAAAAAATACTCGTTTTTGCCCAACGTGGGGCTCGAACCCACGACCCTGAGATTAAGAGTCTCATAGCTCTACCGACTGAGCTAGCCGGGCTCCCACTTAAATATGGTATGCAGACTCATCATTTTTTATTAAGGAAAACCGTTTCTGGATATTCCTCTGCTCTTGTTTTGCAAGGAACTTCCCTTTTATACATCCTTCAGAGGAAAGAATGTCAAGTAAAATAAGACGAAATGAAAATGGAAGGTGTGAAATTTTCATTTTGAGATTGCATAAGAAATCAAATTCCTCTCACGTGCTATAGAATACCTAAACACTTTTGATTAAACCACTTAAGTTGTTATAATGACACCAAATTTGAAAGCCATCTGTGACTTTTCTGTTCTTACTCTGCAACAACCATGGCAATTACAAGTTAAAAAGTAAAATGTATGCAAATTTTAGAATGGAGAATGCGGGCATCGATCCCGCTACCTCTCGCATGCTAAGCGAGCACTCTACCATTTGAGCTAATTCCCCTGTGTGCTCACTCAGCATCACATTTCAAAAGTAACGTTACTGCTGTCCACACTTTATTTTAAGTCTAATTGCCCATAACATGAGTGTTCAGTTCACTCCTAACTGATGCCTTAACTACACCTAGGGGATGTTTTACACTTCAGGTTGGCATGTTTAGTACTTGAATAGGAGTGATATCACTGTATGTTAACCTAGACTCAGGCCCTACCTAATCTTGGAGATACATTTCTCATGAATGAGTAACCAAGGGAGATACAATTTTTAGGAGTTAGTGCATGTCTAATGCAAGATTAATCACCATATTATGAGAGCCAATGCTATCATCCAGCAACGTGGGGCTCGAACCCACGAACCTGAGATTAAGAGTCTCATGCTCTACCGACTGAGCTAGCCGGGCTCCCACTTAAATATGGTATGCAGACTCATCATTTTTTATTAAGGAAAACTGTTTCTGGATATTCCTCTGCTCTTGTTTTGCAAGGAACTTCACTTTTATACATCCTTCAGAGGAAAGAATGTCAAGTAAAATAAGACGAAATGAAAATGGAAGGTGTGAAATTTTCATTTTGAGATTGCATAAGAAATCAAATTCCTCTCACGTGCTATAGAATACCTAAACACTTTTGATTAAACCACTTTAGTTGTTATAATGACACCAAATTTGAAAGCCATCTGTGACTTTTCTGTTCTTACTCTGCAACAACCATGGCAATTACAAGTTAAAAAGTAAAATGTATGCAAATTTTAGAATGGAGAATGCGGGCATCGATCCCGCTACCTCTCGCATGCTAAGCGAGCGCTCTACCATTTGAGCTAATTCCCCTGTGTGCTCACTCAGCATCACATTTCAAAAGTAACGTTACTGCTGTCCACACTTTATTTTAAGTCTAATTGCCCATAACATGAGTGTTCAGTTCACTCCTAACTGATGCCTTAACTACACCTAGGGGATGTTTTACACTTCAGGTTGGCATGTTTAGTACTTGAATAGGAGTGATATCACTGTATGTTAACCTAGACTCAGGCCCTACCTAATCTTGGAGATACATTTCTCATGAATGAGTAACCAAGGGAGATACAATTTTTAGGAGTTAGTGCATGTCTAATGCAAGATTAATCACCATATTATGAGAGCCAATGCTATCATCCAGCAAAAAATACTCGTTTTCGCCCAACGTGGGGCTCGAACCCACGACCCTGAGATTAAGAGTCTCATAGCTCTACCGACTGAGCTAGCCGGGACCCAAATAAATATGGTATGCAGACTCATCATTTTTTATTAAGGAAAACCGTTTCTGGATATTCCTCTGCTCTTGTTTTGCAAGGAACTTCACTTTTATACATCCTTCAGAGGAAAGAATGTCAAGTAAAATAAGACGAAATGAAAATGGAAGGTGTGAAATTTTCATTTTGAGATTGCATAAGAAATCAAATTCCTCTCACGTGCTATAGAATACCTAAACACTTTTGATTAAACCACTTTAGTTGTTATAATGACACCAAATTTGAAAGCCATCTGTGACTTTTCTGTTCTTACTCTGCAACAACCATGGCAATTACAAGTTAAAAAGTAAAATGTATGCAAATTTTAGAATGGAGAATGCGGGCATCGATCCCGCTACCTCTCGCATGCTAAGCGAGCACTCTACCATTTGAGCTAATTCCCCTGTGTGCTCACTCAGCATCACATTTCAAAAGTAACGTTACTGCTGTCCACACTTTATTTTAAGTCTAATTGCCCATAACATGAGTGTTCAGTTCACTCCTAACTGATGCCTTAACTACACCTAGGGGATGTTTTACACTTCAGGTTGGCATGTTTAGTACTTGAATAGGAGCGATATCACTGTATGTTAACCTAGACTCAGGCCCTACCTAATCTTGGAGATACATTTCTCATGAATGAGTAACCAAGGGAGATACAATTTTTAGGAGTTAGTGCATGTCTAATGCAAGATTAATCACCATATTATGAGAGCCAATGCTATCATCCAGCAAAAAATACTCGTTTTCGCCCAACGTGGGGCTCAAACACACGACCCTGAGATTAAGAGTCTCATGCTCTACCGACTGAGCTAGCCTGGCTCCCACTTAAATATGGTATGCAGACTCATCATTTTTTATTAAGGAAAACCGTTTCTGGATATTCCTCTGCTCTTGTTTTGCAAGGAACTTCACTTTTATACATCCTTCAGAGGAAAGAATGTCAAGTAAAATAAGACGAAATGAAAATGGAAGGTGTGAAATTTTCATTTTGAGATTGCATAAGAAATCAAATTCCTCTCACGTGCTATAGAATACCTAAACACTTTTGATTAAACCACTTAAGTTGTTATAATGACACCAAATTTGAAAGCCATCTGTGACTTTTCTGTTCTTACTCTGCAACAACCATGGCAATTACAAGTTAAAAAGTAAAATGTATGCAAATTTTAGAATGGAGAATGCGGGCATCGATCCCGCTACCTCTCGCATGCTAAGCGAGCGCTCTACCATTTGAGCTAATTCCCCTGTGTGCTCACTCAGCATCACATTTCAAAAGTAACGTTACTGCTGTCCACACTTTATTTTAAGTCTAATTGCCCATAACATGAGTGTTCAGTTCACTCCTAACTGATGCCTTAACTACACCTAGGGGATGTTTTACACTTCAGGTTGGCATGTTTAGTACTTGAATAGGAGTGATATCACTGTATGTTAACCTAGACTCAGGCCCTACCTAATCTTGGAGATACATTTCTCATGAATGAGTAACCAAGGGAGATACAATTTTTAGGAGTTAGTGCATGTCTAATGCAAGATTAATCACCATATTATGAGAGCCAATGCAATCATCCAGCAAAAAATACTCGTTTTTGCCCAACGTGAGGCTCGAACCCACGACCCTGAGATTAAGAGTCTCATAGCTCTACCGACTGAGCTAGCCGGGCTCCCACTTAAATATGGTATGCAGACTCATCATTTTTTATTAAGGAAAACCGTTTCTGGATATTCCTCTGCTCTTGTTTTGCAAGGAACTTCCCTTTTATACATCCTTCAGAGGAAAGAATGTCAAGTAAAATAAGACGAAATGAAAATGGAAGGTGTGAAATTTTCATTTTGAGATTGCATAAGAAATCAAATTCCTCTCACGTGCTATAGAATACCTAAACACTTTTGATTAAACCACTTAAGTTGTTATAATGACACCAAATTTGAAAGCCATCTGTGACTTTTCTGTTCTTACTCTGCAACAACCATGGCAATTACAAGTTAAAAAGTAAAATGTATGCAAATTTTAGAATGGAGAATGCGGGCATCGATCCCGCTACCTCTCGCATGCTAAGCGAGCACTCTACCATTTGAGCTAATTCCCCTGTGTGCTCACTCAGCATCACATTTCAAAAGTAACGTTACTGCTGTCCACACTTTATTTTAAGTCTAATTGCCCATAACATGAGTGTTCAGTTCACTCCTAACTGATGCCTTAACTACACCTAGGGGATGTTTTACACTTCAGGTTGGCATGTTTAGTACTTGAATAGGAGTGATATCACTGTATGTTAACCTAGACTCAGGCCCTACCTAATCTTGGAGATACATTTCTCATGAATGAGTAACCAAGGGAGATACAATTTTTAGGAGTTAGTGCATGTCCAATGCAAGATTAATCACCATATTATGAGAGCCAATGCTATCATCCAGCAAAAAATACTCGTTTTCGCCCAACGTGGGGCTCGAACCCACGACCCTGAGATTAAGAGTCTCATGCTCTACCGACTGAGCTAGCCGGGCTCCCACTTAAATATGGTTTGCAGACTCATCATTTTTTATTAAGGAAAACTGTTTCTGGATATTCCTCTGCTCTTGTTTTGCAAGGAACTTCACTTTTATACATCCTTCAGAGGAAAGAATGTCAAGTAAAATAATACGAAATGAAAATGGAAGGTGTGAAATTTTCATTTTGAGATTGCATAAGAAATCAAATTCCTCTCACGTGCTATAGAATACCTAAACACTTTTGATTAAACCACTTTAGTTGTTATAATGACAACAAATTTGAAAGCCATCTGTGACTTTTCTGTTCTTACTCTGCAACAACCATGGCAATTACAAGTTAAAAAGTAAAATGTATGCAAATTTTAGAATGGAGAATGCGGGCATCGATCCCGCTACCTCTCGCATGCTAAGCGAGCGCTCTACCATTTGAGCTAATTCCCCTGTGTGCTCACTCAGCATCACATTTCAAAAGTAACGTTACTGCTGTCCACACTTTATTTTAAGTCTAATTGCCCATAACATGAGTGTTCAGTTCACTCCTAACTGATGCCTTAACTACACCTAGGGGATGTTTTACACTTCAGGTTGGCATGTTTAGTACTTGAATAGGAGTGATATCACTGTATGTTAACCTAGACTCAGGCCCTACCTAATCTTGGAGATACATTTCTCATGAATGAGTAACCAAGGGAGATACCATTTTTAGGAGTTAGTGCATGTCTAATGCAAGATTAATCACCATATTATGAGAGCCAATGCTATCATCCAGCAAAAAATACTCGTTTTCGCCCAACGTGGGGCTCGAACCCACGACCCTGAGATTAAGAGTCTCATGCTCTACCGACTGAGCTAGCCGGGCTCCCACTTAAATATGGTATGCAGACTCATCATTTTTTATTAAGGAAAACCGTTTCTGGATATTCCTCTGCTCTTGTTTTGCAAGGAACTTCACTTTTATACATCCTTCAGAGGAAAGAATGTCAAGTAAAATAAGACGAAATGAAAATGGAAGGTGTGAAATTTTCATTTTGAGATTGCATAAGAAATCAAATTCCTCTCACGTGCTATATACCTAAACACTTTTGATTAAACCACTTTAGTTGTTATAATGACACCAAATTTGAAAGCCATCTGTGACTTTTCTGTTCTTACTCTGCAACAACCATGGCAATTACAAGTTAAAAAGTAAAATGTATGCAAATTTTAGAATGGAGAATGCGGGCATCGATCCCGCTACCTCTCGCATGCTAAGCGAGCGCTCTACCATTTGAGCTAATTCCCCTGTGTGCTCACTCAGCATCACATTTCAAAAGTAACGTTACTGCTGTCCACACTTTATTTTAAGTCTAATTGCCCATAACATGAGTGTTCAGTTCACTCCTAACTGATGCCTTAACTACACCTAGGGGATGTTTTACACTTCAGGTTGGCATGTTTAGTACTTGAATAGGAGTGATATCACTGTATGTTAACCTAGACTCAGGCCCTACCTAATCTTGGAGATACATTTCTCATGAATGAGTAACCAAGGGAGATACAATTTTTAGGAGTTAGTGCATGTCTAATGCAAGATTAATCACCATATTATGAGAGCCAATGCTATCATCCAGCCAAAAATACTCGTTTTCGCCCAACGTGGGGCTCGAACCCACAACCCTGAGATTAAGAGTCTCATGCTCTACCGACTGAGCTAGCCTGGCTCCCACTTAAATATGGTATGCAGACTCATCATTTTTTATTAAGGAAAACCGTTTCTGGATATTCCTCTGCTCTTGTTTTGCAAGGAACTTCACTTTTATACATCCTTCAGAGGAAAGAATGTCAAGTAAAATAAGACGAAATGAAAATGGAAGGTGTGAAATTTTCATTTTGAGATTGCATAAGAAATCAAATTCCTCTCACGTGCTATAGAATACCTAAACACTTTTGATTAAACCACTTTAGTTGTTATAATGACACCAAATTTGAAAGCCATCTGTGACTTTTCTGTTCTTACTCTGCAACAACCATGGCAATTACAAGTTAAAAAGTAAAATGTATGCAAATTTTAGAATGGAGAATGCGGGCATCGATCCCGCTACCTCTCGCATGCTAAGCGAGCGCTCTACCATTTGAGCTAATTCCCCTGTGTGCTCACTCAGCATCACATTTCAAAAGTAACGTTACTGCTGTCCACACTTTATTTTAAGTCTAATTGCCCATAACATGAGTGTTCAGTTCACTCCTAACTGATGCCTTAACTACACCTAGGGGATGTTTTACACTTCAGGTTGGCATGTTTAGTACTTGAATAGGAGTGATATCACTGTATGTTAACCTAGACTCAGGCCCTACCTAATCTTGGAGATACATTTCTCATGAATGAGTAACCAAGGGAGATACAATTTTTAGGAGTTAGTGCATGTCTAATGCAAGATTAATCACCATATTATGAGAGCCAATGCTATCATCCAGCAAAAAATACTCGTTTTCGCCCAACGTGGGGCTCAAACCCACGACCCTGAGATTAAGAGTCTCATGCTCTACCGACTGAGCTAGCCGGGCTCCCACTTAAATATGGTATGCAGACTCATCATTTTTTATTAAGGAAAACCGTTTCTGGATATTCCTCTGCTCTTGTTTTGCAAGGAACTTCACTTTTATACATCCTTCAGAGGAAAGAATGTCAAGTAAAATAATACGAAATGAAAATGGAAGGTGTGAAATTTTCATTTTGAGATTGCATAAGAAATCAAATTCCTCTCACGTGCTATAGAATACCTAAACACTTTTGATTAAACCACTTTAGTTGTTATAATGACACCAAATTTGAAAGCCATCTGTGACTTTTCTGTTCTTACTCTGCAACAACCATGGCAATTACAAGTTAAAAAGTAAAATGTATGCAAATTTTAGAATGGAGAATGCGGGCATCGATCCCGCTACCTCTCGCATGCTAAGCGAGCGCTCTACCATTTGAGCTAATTCCCCTGTGTGCTCACTCAGCATCACATTTCAAAAGTAACGTTACTGCTGTCCACACTTTATTTTAAGTCTAATTGCCCATAACATGAGTGTTCAGTTCACTCCTAACTGATGCCTTAACTACACCTAGGGGATGTTTTACACTTCAGGTTGGCATGTTTAGTACTTGAATAGGAGTGATATCACTGTATGTTAACCTAGACTCAGGCCCTACCTAATCTTGGAGATACATTTCTCATGAATGAGTAACCAAGGGAGATACAATTTTTAGGAGTTAGTGCATGTCTAATGCAAGATTAATCACCATATTATGAGAGCCAATGCTATCATCCAGCAACGTGGGGCTCGAACCCACGACCCTGAGATTAAGAGTCTCATGCTCTACCGACTGAGCTAGCCGGGCTCCCACTTAAATATGGTATGCAGACTCATCATTTTTTATTAAGGAAAACTGTTTCTGGATATTCCTCTGCTCTTGTTTTGCAAGGAACTTCACTTTTATACATCCTTCAGAGGAAAGAATGTCAAGTAAAATAAGACGAAATGAAAATGGAAGGTGTGAAATTTTCATTTTGAGATTGCATAAGAAATCAAATTCCTCTCACGTGCTATAGAATACCTAAACACTTTTGATTAAACCACTTTAGTTGTTATAATGACACCAAATTTGAAAGCCATCTGTGACTTTTCTGTTCTTACTCTGCAACAACCATGGCAATTACAAGTTAAAAAGTAAAATGTATGCAAATTTTAGAATGGAGAATGCGGGCATCGATCCCGCTACCTCTCGCATGCTAAGCGAGCACTCTACCATTTGAGCTAATTCCCCTGTGTGCTCACTCAGCATCACATTTCAAAAGTAACGTTACTGCTGTCCACACTTTATTTTAAGTCTAATTGCCCATAACATGAGTGTTCAGTTCACTCCTAACTGATGCCTTAACTACACCTAGGGGATGTTTTACACTTCAGGTTGGCATGTTTAGTACTTGAATAGGAGTGATATCACTGTATGTTAACCTAGACTCAGGCCCTACCTAATCTTGGAGATACATTTCTCATGAATGAGTAACCAAGGGAGATACAATTTTTAGGAGTTAGTGCATGTCTAATGCAAGATTAATCACCATATTATGAGAGCCAATGCTATCATCCAGCAAAAAATACTCGTTTTCGCCCAACGTGGGGCTCGAACCCACGACCCTGAGATTAAGAGTCTCATAGCTCTACCGACTGAGCTAGCCGGGACCCAAATAAATATGGTATGCAGACTCATCATTTTTTATTAAGGAAAACCGTTTCTGGATATTCCTCTGCTCTTGTTTTGCAAGGAACTTCACTTTTATACATCCTTCAGAGGAAAGAATGTCAAGTAAAATAAGACGAAATGAAAATGGAAGGTGTGAAATGTTCATTTTGAGATTGCATAAGAAATCAAATTCCTCTCACGTGCTATAGAATACCTAAACACTTTTGATTAAACCACTTTAGTTGTTATAATGACACCAAATTTGAAAGCCATCTGTGACTTTTCTGTTCTTACTCTGCAACAACCATGGCAATTACAAGTTAAAAAGTAAAATGTATGCAAATTTTAGAATGGAGAATGCGGGCATCGATCCCGCTACCTCTCGCATGCTAAGCGAGCACTCTACCATTTGAGCTAACTCCCCTGTGTGCTCACTCAGCATCACATTTCAAAAGTAACGTTACTGCTGTCCACACTTTATTTTAAGTCTAATTGCCCATAACATGAGTGTTCAGTTCACTCCTAACTGATGCCTTAACTACACCTAGGGGATGTTTTACACTTCAGGTTGGCTTGTTTAGTACTTGAATAGGAGTGATATCACTGTATGTTAACCTAGACTCAGGCCCTACCTAATCTTGGAGATACATTTCTCATGAATGAGTAACCAAGGGAGATACAATTTTTAGGAGTTAGTGCATGTCTAATGCAAGATTAATCACCATATTATGAGAGCCAATGCTGTCATCCAGCAAAAAATACTCGTTTTCGCCCAACGTGGGGCTCGAACCCACGACCCTGAGATTAAGAGTCTCATGCTCTACCGACTGAGCTAGCCGGGCTCCCACTTAAATATGGTATGCAGACTCATCATTTTTTATTAAGGAAAACTGTTTCTGGATATTCCTCTGCTCTTGTTTTGCAAGGAACTTCACTTTTATACATCCTTCAGAGGAAAGAATGTCAAGTAAAATAAGACGAAATGAAAATGGAAGGTGTGAAATTTTCATTTTGAGATTGCATAAGAAATCAAATTCCTCTCACGTGCTATAGAATACCTAAACACTTTTGATTAAACCACTTTAGTTGTTATAATGACACCAAATTTGAAAGCCATCTGTGACTTTTCTGTTCTTACTCTGCAACAACCATGGCAATTACAAGTTAAAAAGTAAAATGTATGCAAATTTTAGAATGGAGAATGCGGGCATCGATCCCGCTACCTCTCGCATGCTAAGCGAGCACTCTACCATTTGAGCTAATTCCCCTGTGTGCTCACTCAGCATCACATTTCAAAAGTAACGTTACTGCTGTCCACACTTTATTTTAAGTCTAATTGCCCATAACATGAGTGTTCAGTTCACTCCTAACTGATGCCTTAACTACACCTAGGGGATGTTTTACACTTCAGGTTGGCATGTTTAGTACTTGAATAGGAGTGATATCACTGTATGTTAACCTAGACTCAGGCCCTACCTAATCTTGGAGATACATTTCTCATGAATGAGTAACCAAGGGAGATACAATTTTTAGGAGTTAGTGCATGTCTAATGCAAGATTAATCACCATATTATGAGAGCCAATGCTATCATCCAGCAAAAAATACTCGTTTTCGCCCAACGTGGGGCTCGAACCCACGACCCTGAGATTAAGAGTCTCATAGCTCTACCGACTGAGCTAGCCGGGACCCAAATAAATATGGTATGCAGACTCATCATTTTTTATTAAGGAAAACCGTTTCTGGATATTCCTCTGCTCTTGTTTTGCAAGGAACTTCACTTTTATACATCCTTCAGAGGAAAGAATGTCAAGTAAAATAAGACGAAATGAAAATGGAAGGTGTGAAATGTTCATTTTGAGATTGCATAAGAAATCAAATTCCTCTCACGTGCTATAGAATACCTAAACACTTTTGATTAAACCACTTTAGTTGTTATAATGACACCAAATTTGAAAGCCATCTGTGACTTTTCTGTTCTTACTCTGCAACAACCATGGCAATTACAAGTTAAAAAGTAAAATGTATGCAAATTTTAGAATGGAGAATGCGGGCATCGATCCCGCTACCTCTCGCATGCTAAGCGAGCGCTCTACCATTTGAGCTAATTCCCCTGTGTGCTCACTCAGCATCACATTTCAAAAGTAACGTTACTGCTGTCCACACTTTATTTTAAGTCTAATTGCCCATAACATGAGTGTTCAGTTCACTCCTAACTGATGCCTTAACTACACCTAGGGGATGTTTTACACTTCAGGTTGGCATGTTTAGTACTTGAATAGGAGTGATATCACTGTATGTTAACCTAGACTCAGGCCCTACCTAATCTTGGAGATACATTTCTCATGAATGAGTAACCAAGGGAGATACAATTTTTAGGAGTTAGTGCATGTCTAATGCAAGATTAATCACCATATTATGAGAGCCAATGCTATCATCCAGCAAAAAATACTCGTTTTCGCCCAACGTGGGGCTCGAACACACGACCCTGAGATTAAGAGTCTCATGCTCTACCGACTGAGCTAGCCGGGCTCCCACTTAAATATGGTATGCAGACTCATCATTTTTTATTAAGGAAAACTGTTTCTGGATATTCCTCTGCTCTTGTTTTGCAAGGAACTTCACTTTTATACATCCTTCAGAGGAAAGAATGTCAAGTAAAATAAGACGAAATGAAAATGGAAGGTGTGAAATTTTCATTTTGAGATTGCATAAGAAATCAAATTCCTCTCACGTGCTATAGAATACCTAAACACTTTTGATTAAACCACTTTAGTTGTTATAATGACACCAAATTTGAAAGCCATCTGTGACTTTTCTGTTCTTACTCTGCAACAACCATGGCAATTACAAGTTAAAAAGTAAAATGTATGCAAATTTTAGAATGGAGAATGCGGGCATCGATCCCGCTACCTCTCGCATGCTAAGCGAGCGCTCTACCATTTGAGCTAATTCCCCTGTGTGCTCACTCAGCATCATATTTCAAAAGTAACGTTACTGCTGTCCACACTTTATTTTAAGTCTAATTGCCCATAACATGAGTGTTCAGTTCACTCCTAACTGATGCCTTAACTACACCTAGGGGATGTTTTACACTTCAGGTTGGCATGTTTAGTACTTGAATAGGAGTGATATCACTGTATGTTAACCTAGACTCAGGCCCTACCTAATCTTGGAGATACATTTCTCATGAATGAGTAACCAAGGGAGATACAATTTTTAGGAGTTAGTGCATGTCTAATGCAAGATTAATCACCATATTATGAGAGCCAATGCTATCATCCAGCAAAAAATACTCGTTTTCGCCCAACGTGGGGCTCGAACACACGACCCTGAGATTAAGAGTCTCATGCTCTACCGACTGAGCTAGCCGGGCTCCCACTTAAATATGGTATGCAGACTCATCATTTTTTATTAAGGAAAACCGTTTCTGGATATTCCTCTGCTCTTGTTTTGCAAGGAACTTCACTTTTATACATCCTTCAGAGGAAAGAATGTCAAGTAAAATAAGACGAAATGAAAATGGAAGGTGTGAAATTTTCATTTTGAGATTGCATAAGAAATCAAATTCCTCTCACGTGCTATAGAATACCTAAACACTTTTGATTAAACCACTTAAGTTGTTATAATGACACCAAATTTGAAAGCCATCTGTGACTTTTCTGTTCTTACTCTGCAACAACCATGGCAATTACAAGTTAAAAAGTAAAATGTATGCAAATTTTAGAATGGAGAATGCGGGCATCGATCCTGCTACCTCTCGCATGCTAAGCGAGCACTCTACCATTTGAGCTAATTCCCCTGTGTGCTCACTCAGCATCACATTTCAAAAGTAACGTTACTGCTGTCCACACTTTATTTTAAGTCTAATTGCCCATAACATGAGTGTTCAGTTCACTCCTAACTGATGCCTTAACTACACCTAGGGGATGTTTTACACTTCAGGTTGGCATGTTTAGTACTTGAATAGGAGTGATATCACTGTATGTTAACCTAGACTCAAGCCCTACCTAATCTTGGAGATACATTTCTCATGAATGAGTAACCAAGGGAGATACAATTTTTAGGAGTTAGTGCATGTCTAATGCAAGTTTAATCACCATATTATGAGAGCCAATGCTATCATCCAGCAACGTGGGGCTCGAACCCACGACCCTGAGATTAAGAGTCTCATGCTCTACCGACTGAGCTAGCCGGGCTCCCACTTAAATATGGTATGCAGACTCATCATTTTTTATTAAGGAAAACTGTTTCTGGATATTCCTCTGCTCTTGTTTTGCAAGGAACTTCACTTTTATACATCCTTCAGAGGAAAGAATGTCAAGTAAAATAAGACGAAATGAAAATGGAAGGTGTGAAATTTTCATTTTGAGATTGCATAAGAAATCAAATTCCTCTCACGTGCTATAGAATACCTAAACACTTTTGATTAAACCACTTTAGTTGTTATAATGACACCAAATTTGAAAGCCATCTGTGACTTTTCTGTTCTTACTCTGCAACAACCATGGCAATTACAAGTTAAAAAGTAAAATGTATGCAAATTTTAGAATGGAGAATGCGGGCATCGATCCCGCTACCTCTCGCATGCTAAGCGAGCGCTCTACCATTTGAGCTAATTCCCCTGTGTGCTCACTCAGCATCACATTTCAAAAGTAACGTTACTGCTGTCCACACTTTATTTTAAGTCTAATTGCCCATAACATGAGTGTTCAGTTCACTCCTAACTGATGCCTTAACTACACCTAGGGGATGTTTTACACTTCAGGTTGGCATGTTTAGTACTTGAATAGGAGTGATATCACTGTATGTTAACCTAGACTCAGGCCCTACCTAATCTTGGAGATACATTTCTCATGAATGAGTAACCAAGGGAGATACAATTTTTAGGAGTTAGTGCATGTCTAATGCAAGATTAATCACCATATTATGAGAGCCAATGCTATCATCCAGCAAAAAATACTCGTTTTCGCCCAACGTGGGGCTCGAACCCACGACCCTGAGATTAAGAGTCTCATAGCTCTACCGACTGAGCTAGCCAGGACCCAGATAAATATGGTATGCAGACTCATCATTTTTTATTAAGGAAAACCGTTTCTGGATATTCCTCTGCTCTTGTTTTGCAAGGAACTTCACTTTTATACATCCTTCAGAGGAAAGAATGTCAAGTAAAATAAGACGAAATGAAAATGGAAGGTGTGAAATTTTCATTTTGAGATTGCATAAGAAATCAAATTCCTCTCACGTGCTATAGAATACCTAAACACTTTTGATTAAACCACTTTAGTTGTTATAATGACACCAAATTTGAAAGCCATCTGTGACTTTTCTGTTCTTACTCTGCAACAACCATGGCAATTACAGGTTAAAAAGTAAAATGTATGCAAATTTTAGAATGGAGAATGCGTGCATCGATCCCGCTACCTCTCGCATGCTAAGCGAGCACTCTACCATTTGAGCTAATTCCCCTGTGTGCTCACTCAGCATCACATTTCAAAAGTAACGTTACTGCTGTCCACACTTTATTTTAAGTCTAATTGCCCATAACATGAGTGTTCAGTTCACTCCTAACTGATGCCTTAACTACACCTAGGGGATGTTTTACACTTCAGGTTGGCATGTTTAGTACTTGAATAGGAGTGATATCACTGTATGTTAACCTAGACTCAGGCCCTACCTAATCTTGGAGATACATTTCTCATGAATGAGTAACCAAGGGAGATACAATTTTTAGGAGTTAGTGCATGTCTAATGCAAGATTAATCACCATATTATGAGAGCCAATGCTATCATCCAGCAAAAAATACTCGTTTTCGCCCAACGTGGGGCTCGAACACACGACCCTGAGATTAAGAGTCTCATGCTCTACCGACTGAGCTAGCCGGGATCCCACTTAAATATGGTATGCAGACTCATCATTTTTTATTAAGGAAAACCGTTTCTGGATATTCCTCTGCTCTTGTTTTGCAAGGAACTTCACTTTTATACATCCTTCAGAGGAAAGAATGTCAAGTAAAATAAGACGAAATGAAAATGGAAGGTGTGAAATTTTCATTTTGAGATTGCATAAGAAATCAAATTCCTCTCACGTGCTATAGAATACCTAAACACTTTTGATTAAACCACTTAAGTTGTTATAATGACACCAAATTTGAAAGCCATCTGTGACTTTTCTGTTCTTACTCTGCAACAACCATGGCAATTACAAGTTAAAAAGTAAAATGTATGCAAATTTTAGAATGGAGAATGCGGGCATCGATCCCGCTACCTCTCGCATGCTAAGCGAGCGCTCTACCATTTGAGCTAATTCCCCTGTGTGCTCACTCAGCATCACATTTCAAAAGTAACGTTACTGCTGTCCACACTTTATTTTAAGTCTAATTGCCCATAACATGAGTGTTCAGTTCACTCCTAACTGATGCCTTAACTACACCTAGGGGATGTTTTACACTTCAGGTTGGCATGTTTAGTACTTGAATAGGAGTGATATCACTGTATGTTAACCTAGACTCAGGCCCTACCTAATCTTGGAGATACATTTCTCATGAATGAGTAACCAAGGGAGATACAATTTTTAGGAGTTAGTGCATGTCTAATGCAAGATTAATCACCATATTATGAGAGCCAATGCAATCATCCAGCAAAAAATACTCGTTTTTGCCCAACGTGGGGCTCGAACCCACGACCCTGAGATTAAGAGTCTCATAGCTCTACCGACTGAGCTAGCCGGGCTCCCACTTAAATATGGTATGCAGACTCATCATTTTTTATTAAGGAAAACCGTTTCTGGATATTCCTCTGCTCTTGTTTTGCAAGGAACTTCACTTTTATACATCCTTCAGAGGAAAGAATGTCAAGTAAAATAAGACGAAATGAAAATGGAAGGTGTGAAATTTTCATTTTGAGATTGCATAAGAAATCAAATTCCTCTCACGTGCTATAGAATACCTAAACACTTTTGATTAAACCACTTAAGTTGTTATAATGACACCAAATTTGAAAGCCATCTGTGACTTTTCTGTTCTTACTCTGCAACAACCATGGCAATTACAAGTTAAAAAGTAAAATGTATGCAAATTTTAGAATGGAGAATGCGGGCATCGATCCCGCTACCTCTCGCATGCTAAGCGAGCACTCTACCATTTGAGCTAATTCCCCTGTGTGCTCACTCAGCATCACATTTCAAAAGTAACGTTACTGCTGTCCACACTTTATTTTAAGTCTAATTGCCCATAACATGAGTGTTCAGTTCACTCCTAACTGATGCCTTAACTACACCTAGGGGATGTTTTACACTTCAGGTTGGCATGTTTAGTACTTGAATAGGAGTGATATCACTGTATGTTAACCTAGACTCAGGCCCTACCTAATCTTGGAGATACATTTCTCATGAATGAGTAACCAAGGGAGATACAATTTTTAGGAGTTAGTGCATGTCTAATGCAAGATTAATCACCATATTATGAGAGCCAATGCTATCATCCAGCAAAAAATACTCGTTTTCGCCCAACGTGGGGCTCGAACCCACGACCCTGAGATTAAGAGTCTCATGCTCTACCGACTGAGCTAGCCGGACTCCCACTTAAATATGGTATGCAGACTCATCATTTTTTATTAAGGAAAACTGTTTCTGGATATTCCTCTGCTCTTGTTTTGCAAGGAACTTCACTTTTATACATCCTTCAGAGGAAAGAATGTCAAGTAAAATAATACGAAATGAAAATGGAAGGTGTGAAATTTTCATTTTGAGATTGCATAAGAAATCAAATTCCTCTCACGTGCTATAGAATACCTAAACACTTTTGATTAAACCACTTTAGTTGTTATAATGACACCAAATTTGAAAGCCATCTGTGACTTTTCTGTTCTTACTCTGCAACAACCATGGCAATTACAAGTTAAAAAGTAAAATGTATGCAAATTTTAGAATGGAGAATGCGGGCATCGATCCCGCTACCTCTCGCATGCTAAGCGAGCGCTCTACCATTTGAGCTAATTCCCCTGTGTGCTCACTCAGCATCACATTTCAAAAGTAACGTTACTGCTGTCCACACTTTATTTTAAGTCTAATTGCCCATAACATGAGTGTTCAGTTCACTCCTAACTGATGCCTTAACTACACCTAGGGGATGTTTTACACTTCAGGTTGGCATGTTTAGTACTTGAATAGGAGTGATATCACTGTATGTTAACCTAGACTCAGGCCCTACCTAATCTTGGAGATACATTTCTCATGAATGAGTAACCAAGGGAGATACAATTTTTAGGAGTTAGTGCATGTCTAATGCAAGATTAATCACCATATTATGAGAGCCAATGCTGTCATCCAGCAAAAAATACTCGTTTTCGCCCAACGTGGGGCTCGAACCCACGACCCTGAGATTAAGAGTCTCATGCTCTACCGACTGAGCTAGCCGGGCTCCCACTTAAATATGGTATGCAGACTCATCATTTTTTATTAAGGAAAACTGTTTCTGGATATTCCTCTGCTCTTGTTTTGCAAGGAACTTCACTTTTATACATCCTTCAGAGGAAAGAATGTCAAGTAAAATAAGACGAAATGAAAATGGAAGGTGTGAAATTTTCATTTTGAGATTGCATAAGAAATCAAATTCCTCTCACGTGCTATAGAATACCTAAACACTTTTGATTAAACCACTTTAGTTGTTATAATGACACCAAATTTGAAAGCCATCTGTGACTTTTCTGTTCTTACTCTGCAACAACCATGGCAATTACAAGTTAAAAAGTAAAATGTATGCAAATTTTAGAATGGAGAATGCGGGCATCGATCCCGCTACCTCTCGCATGCTAAGCGAGCACTCTACCATTTGAGCTAATTCCCCTGTGTGCTCACTCAGCATCACATTTCAAAAGTAACGTTACTGCTGTCCACACTTTATTTTAAGTCTAATTGCCCATAACATGAGTGTTCAGTTCACTCCTAACTGATGCCTTAACTACACCTAGGGGATGTTTTACACTTCAGGTTGGCATGTTTAGTACTTGAATAGGAGTGATATCACTGTATGTTAACGTAGACTCAGGCCCTACCTAATCTTGGAGATACATTTCTCATGAATGAGTAACCAAGGGAGATACAATTTTTAGGAGTTAGTGCATGTCTAATGCAAGATTAATCACCATATTATGAGAGCCAATGCTATCATCCAGCAAAAAATACTCGTTTTCGCCCAACGTGGGGCTCGAACCCACGACCCTGAGATTAAGAGTCTCATAGCTCTACCGACTGAGCTAGCCGGGACCCAAATAAATATGGTATGCAGACTCATCATTTTTTATTAAGGAAAACCGTTTCTGGATATTCCTCTGCTCTTGTTTTGCAAGGAACTTCACTTTTATACATCCTTCAGAGGAAAGAATGTCAAGTAAAATAAGACGAAATGAAAATGGAAGGTGTGAAATGTTCATTTTGAGATTGCATAAGAAATCAAATTCCTCTCACGTGCTATAGAATACCTAAACACTTTTGATTAAACCACTTTAGTTGTTATAATGACACCAAATTTGAAAGCCATCTGTGACTTTTCTGTTCTTACTCTGCAACAACCATGGCAATTACAAGTTAAAAAGTAAAATGTATGCAAATTTTAGAATGGAGAATGCGGGCATCGATCCCGCTACCTCTCGCATGCTAAGCGAGCGCTCTACCATTTGAGCTAATTCCCCTGTGTGCTCACTCAGCATCACATTTCAAAAGTAACGTTACTGCTGTCCACACTTTATTTTAAGTCTAATTGCCCATAACATGAGTGTTCAGTTCACTCCTAACTGATGCCTTAACTACACCTAGGGGATGTTTTACACTTCAGGTTGGCATGTTTAGTACTTGAATAGGAGTGATATCACTGTATGTTAACCTAGACTCAGGCCCTACCTAATCTTGGAGATACATTTCTCATGAATGAGTAACCAAGGGAGATACAATTTTTAGGAGTTAGTGCATGTCTAATGCAAGATTAATCACCATATTATGAGAGCCAATGCTATCATCCAGCAAAAAATACTCGTTTTCGCCCAACGTGGGGCTCGAACCCACGACCCTGAGATTAAGAGTCTCATAGCTCTACCGACTGAGCTAGCCGGGACCCAAATAAATATGGTATGCAGACTCATCATTTTTTATTAAGGAAAACCGTTTCTGGATATTCCTCTGCTCTTGTTTTGCAAGGAACTTCACTTTTATACATCCTTCAGAGGAAAGAATGTCAAGTAAAATAAGACGAAATGAAAATGGAAGGTGTGAAATGTTCATTTTGAGATTGCATAAGAAATCAAATTCCTCTCACGTGCTATAGAATACCTAAACACTTTTGATTAAACCACTTTAGTTGTTATAATGACACCAAATTTGAAAGCCATCTGTGACTTTTCTGTTCTTACTCTGCAACAACCATGGCAATTACAAGTTAAAAAGTAAAATGTATGCAAATTTTAGAATGGAGAATGCGGGCATCGATCCCGCTACCTCTCGCATGCTAAGCGAGCGCTCTACCATTTGAGCTAACTCCCCTGTGTGCTCACTCAGCATCACATTTCAAAAGTAACGTTACTGCTGTCCACACTTTATTTTAAGTCTAATTGCCCATAACCTGAGTGTTCAGTTCACTCCTAACTGATGCCTTAACTACACCTAGGGGATGTTTTACACCTCAGGTTGGCATGTTTAGTACTTGAATAGGAGTGATATCACTGTATGTTAACCTAGACTCAGGCCCTACCTAATCTTGGAGATACATTTCTCATGAATGAGTAACCAAGGGAGATACAATTTTTAGGAGTTAGTGCATGTCTAATGCAAGATTAATCACCATATTATGAGAGCCAATGCTATCATCCAGCAAAAAATACTCGTTTTCGCCCAACGTGGGGCTCGAACCCACGACCCTGAGATTAAGAGTTTCATAGCTCTACCGACTGAGCTAGCCGGGACCCAAATAAATATGGTATGCAGACTCATCATTTTTTATTAAGTAAAACCATTTCTGGATATTCCTCTGCTCTTGTTTTGCAAGGAACTTCACTTTTATACATCCTTCAGAGGAAAGAATGTCAAGTAAAATAAGACGAAATGAAAATGGAAGGTGTGAAATTTTCATTTTGAGATTGCATAAGAAATCAAATTCCTCTCACGTGCTATAGAATACCTAAACACTTTTGATTAAACCACTTTAGTTGTTATAATGACACCAAATTTGAAAGCCATCTGTGACTTTTCTGTTCTTACTCTGCAACAACCATGGCAATTACAAGTTAAAAAGTAAAATGTATGCAAATTTTAGAATGGAGAATGCGGGCATCGATCCCGCTACCTCTCGCATGCTAAGCGAGCGCTCTACCATTTGAGCTAATTCCCCTGTGTGCTCACTCAGCATCACATTTCAAAAGTAACGTTACTGCTGTCCACACTTTATTTTAAGTCTAATTGCCCATAACATGAGTGTTCAGTTCACTCCTAACTGATGCCTTAACTACACCTAGGGGATGTTTTACACTTCAGGTTGGCATGTTTAGTACTTGAATAGGAGTGATATCACTGTATGTTAACCTAGACTCAGGCCCTACCTAATCTTGGAGATACATTTCTCATGAATGAGTAACCAAGGGAGATACAATTTTTAGGAGTTAGTGCATGTCTAATGCAAGATTAATCACCATATTATGAGAGCCAATGCTATCATCCAGCAAAAAATACTCGTTTTCGCCCAACGTGGGGCTCGAACCCACGACCCTGAGATTAAGAGTCTCATAGCTCTACCGACTGAGCTAGCCGGGACCCAAATAAATATGGTATGCAGACTCATCATTTTTTATTAAGTAAAACCATTTCTGGATATTCCTCTGCTCTTGTTTTGCAAGGAACTTCACTTTTATACATCCTTCAGAGGAAAGAATGTCAAGTAAAATAAGACGAAATGAAAATGGAAGGTGTGAAATGTTCATTTTGAGATTGCATAAGAAATCAAATTCCTCTCACGTGCTATAGAATACCTAAACACTTTTGATTAAACCACTTTAGTTGTTATAATGACACCAAATTTGAAAGCCATCTGTGACTTTTCTGTTCTTACTCTGCAACAACCATGGCAATTACAAGTTAAAAAGTAAAATGTATGCAAATTTTAGAATGGAGAATGCGGGCATCGATCCCGCTACCTCTCGCATGCTAAGCGAGCACTCTACCATTTGAGCTAATTCCCCTGTGTGCTCACTCAGCATCACATTTCAAAAGTAACGTTACTGCTGTCCACACTTTATTTTAAGTCTAATTGCCCATAACATGAGTGTTCAGTTCACTCCTAACTGATGCCTTAACTACACCTAGGGGATGTTTTACACTTCAGGTTGGCATGTTTAGTACTTGAATAGGAGTGATATCACTGTATGTTAACCTAGACTCAGGCCCTACCTAATCTTGGAGATACATTTCTCATGAATGAGTAACCAAGGGAGATACAATTTTTAGGAGTTAGTGCATGTCTAATGCAAGATTAATCACCATATTATGAGAGCCAATGCTATCATCCAGCAAAAAATACTCGTTTTCGCCCAACGTGGGGCTCGAACCCACGACCCTGAGATTAAGAGTCTCATAGCTCTACCGACTGAGCTAGCCGGGACCCAAATAAATATGGTATGCAGACTCATCATTTTTTATTAAGTAAAACCATTTCTGGATATTCCTCTGCTCTTGTTTTGCAAGGAACTTCACTTTTATACATCCTTCAGAGGAAAGAATGTCAAGTAAAATAAGACGAAATGAAAATGGAAGGTGTGAAATGTTCATTTTGAGATTGCATAAGAAATCAAATTCCTCTCACGTGCTATAGAATACCTAAACACTTTTGATTAAACCACTTTAGTTGTTATAATGACACCAAATTTGAAAGCCATCTGTGACTTTTCTGTTCTTACTCTGCAACAACCATGGCAATTACAAGTTAAAAAGTAAAATGTATGCAAATTTTAGAATGGAGAATGCGGGCATCGATCCCGCTACCTCTCGCATGCTAAGCGAGCACTCTACCATTTGAGCTAATTCCCCTGTGTGCTCACTCAGCATCACATTTCAAAAGTAACGTTACTGCTGTCCACACTTTATTTTAAGTCTAATTGCCCATAACATGAGTGTTCAGTTCACTCCTAACTGATGCCTTAACTACACCTAGGGGATGTTTTACACTTCAGGTTGGCATGTTTAGTACTTGAATAGGAGTGATATCACTGTATGTTAACCTAGACTCAGGCCCTACCTAATCTTGGAGATACATTTCTCATGAATGAGTAACCAAGGGAGATACAATTTTTAGGAGTTAGTGCATGTCTAATGCAAGATTAATCACCATATTATGAGAGCCAATGCTATCATCCAGCAAAAAATACTCGTTTTCGCCCAACGTGGGGCTCGAACCCACGACCCTGAGATTAAGAGTCTCATGCTCTACCGACTGAGCTAGCCGGGCTCCCACTTAAATATGGTATGCAGACTCATCATTTTTTATTAAGGAAAACTGTTTCTGGATATTCCTCTGCTCTTGTTTTGCAAGGAACTTCACTTTTATACATCCTTCAGAGGAAAGAATGTCAAGTAAAATAAGACGAAATGAAAATGGAAGGTGTGAAATTTTCATTTTGAGATTGCATAAGAAATCAAATTCCTCTCACGTGCTATAGAATACCTAAACACTTTTGATTAAACCACTTTAGTTGTTATAATGACACCACATTTGAAAGCCATCTGTGACTTTTCTGTTCTTACTCTGCAACAACCATGGCAATTACAAGTTAAAAAGTAAAATGTATGCAAATTTTAGAATGGAGAATGCGGGCATCGATCCCGCTACCTCTCGCATGCTAAGCGAGCGCTCTACCATTTGAGCTAATTCCCCTGTGTGCTCACTCAGCATCACATTTCAAAAGTAACGTTACTGCTGTCCACACTTTATTTTAAGTCTAATTGCCCATAACATGAGTGTTCAGTTCACTCCTAACTGATGCCTTAACTACACCTAGGGGATGTTTTACACTTCAGGTTGGCATGTTTAGTACTTGAATAGGAGTGATATCACTGTATGTTAACCTAGACTCAGGCCCTACCTAATCTTGGAGATACATTTCTCATGAATGAGTAACCAAGGGAGATACAATTTTTAGGAGTTAGTGAATGTCTAATGCAAGATTAATCACCATATTATGAGAGCCAATGCTATCATCCAGCAAAAAATACTCGTTTTCGCCCAACGTGGGGCTCGAACCCACGACCCTGAGATTAAGAGTCTCATGCTCTACCGACTGAGCTAGCCGGGCTCCCACTTAAATATGGTATGCAGACTCATCATTTTTTATTAAGGAAAACTGTTTCTGGATATTCCTCTGCTCTTGTTTTGCAAGGAACTTCACTTTTATACATCCTTCAGAGGAAAGAATGTCAAGTAAAATAAGACGAAATGAAAATGGAAGGTGTGAAATTTTCATTTTGAGATTGCATAAGAAATCAAATTCCTCTCACGTGCTATAGAATACCTAAACACTTTTGATTAAACCACTTTAGTTGTTATAATGACACATAATTTGAAAGCCATCTGTGACTTTTCTGTTCTTACTCTGCAACAACCATGGCAATTACAAGTTAAAAAGTAAAATGTATGCAAATTTTAGAATGGAGAATGCGGGCATCGATCCCGCTACCTCTCGCATGCTAAGCGAGCGCTCTACCATTTGAGCTAATTCCCCTGTGTGCTCACTCAGCATCACATTTCAAAAGTAACGTTACTGCTGTCCACACTTTATTTTAAGTCTAATTGCCCATAACATGAGTGTTCAGTTCACTCCTAACTGATGCCTTAACTACACCTAGGGGATGTTTTACACTTCAGGTTGGCATGTTTAGTACTTGAATAGGAGTGATATCACTGTATGTTAACCTAGACTCAGGCCCTACCTAATCTTGGAGATACATTTCTCATGAATGAGTAACCAAGGGAGATACAATTTTTAGGAGTTAGTGCATGTCTAATGCAAGATTAATCACCATATTATGAGAGCCAATGCTATCATCCAGCAAAAAATACTCGTTTTCGCCCAACGTGGGGCTCGAACCCACGACCCTGAGATTAAGAGTCTCATGCTCTACCGACTGAGCTAGCCGGGCTCCCACTTAACTATGGTATGCAGACTCATCATTTTTTATTAAGGAAAACTGTTTCTGGATATTCCTCTGCTCTTGTTTTGCAAGGAACTTCACTTTTATTCATCCTTCAGAGGAAAGAATGTCAAGTAAAATAAGACGAAATGAAAATGGAAGGTGTGAAATTTTCATTTTGAGATTGCATAAGAAATCAAATTCCTCTCACGTGCTATAGAATACCTAAACACTTTTGATTAAACCACTTTAGTTGTTATAATGACACCAAATTTGAAAGCCATCTGTGACTTTTCTGTTCTTACTCTGCAACAACCATGGCAATTACAAGTTAAAAAGTAAAATGTATGCAAATTTTAGAATGGAGAATGCGGGCATCGATCCCGCTACCTCTCGCATGCTAAGCGAGCGCTCTACCATTTGAGCTAATTCCCCTGTGTGCTCACTCAGCATCACATTTCAAAAGTAACGTTACTGCTGTCCACACTTTATTTTAAGTCTAATTGCCCATAACATGAGTGTTCAGTTCACTCCTAACTGATGCCTTAACTACACCTAGGGGATGTTTTACACTTCAGGTTGGCATGTTTAGTACTTGAATAGGAGTGATATCACTGTATGTTAACCTAGACTCAGGCCCTACCTAATCTTGGAGATACATTTCTCATGAATGAGTAACCAAGGGAGATACAATTTTTAGGAGTTAGTGCATGTCTAATGCAAGATTAATCACCATATTATGAGAGCCAATGCTATCATCCAGCAAAAAATACTCGTTTACGCCCAACGTGGGGCTCGAACCCACGACCCTGAGATTAAGAGTCTCATAGCTCTACCGACTGAGCTAGCCGGGACCCAAATAAATATGGTATGCAGACTCATCATTTTTTATTAAGTAAAACCATTTCTGGATATTCCTCTGCTCTTGTTTTGCAAGGAACTTCACTTTTATACATCCTTCAGAGGAAAGAATGTCAAGTAAAATAAGACGAAATGAAAATGGAAGGTGTGAAATGTTCATTTTGAGATTGCATAAGAAATCAAATTCCTCTCACGTGCTATAGAATACCTAAACACTTTTGATTAAACCACTTTAGTTGTTATAATGACACCAAATTTGAAAGCCATCTGTGACTTTTCTGTTCTTACTCTGCAACAACCATGGCAATTACAAGTTAAAAAGTAAAATGTATGCAAATTTTAGAATGGAGAATGCGGGCATCGATCCCGCTACCTCTCACATGCTAAGCGAGCACTCTACCATTTGAGCTAATTCCCCTGTGTGCTCACTCAGCATCACATTTCAAAAGTAACGTTACTGCTGTCCACACTTTATTTTAAGTCTAATTGCCCATAACATGAGTGTTCAGTTCACTCCTAACTGATGCCTTAACTACACCTAGGGGATGTTTTACACTTCAGGTTGGCATGTTTAGTACTTGAATAGGAGTGATATCACTGTATGTTAACCTAGACTCAGGCCCTACCTAATCTTGGAGATACATTTCTCATGAATGAGTAACCAAGGGAGATACAATTTTTAGGAGTTAGTGCATGTCTAATGCAAGATTAATCACCATATTATGAGAGCCAATGCTATCATCCAGCAAAAAATACTCGTTTTCGCCCAACGTGGGGCTCGAACCCACGACCCTGAGATTAAGAGTCTCATAGCTCTACCGACTGAGCTAGCCGGGACCCAAATAAATATGGTATGCAGACTCATCATTTTTTATTAAGTAAAACCATTTCTGGATATTCCTCTGCTCTTGTTTTGCAAGGAACTTCACTTTTATACATCCTTCAGAGGAAAGAATGTCAAGTAAAATAAGACGAAATGAAAATGGAAGGTGTGAAATGTTCATTTTGAGATTGCATAAGAAATCAAATTCCTCTCACGTGCTATAGAATACCTAAACACTTTTGATTAAACCACTTTAGTTGTTATAATGACACCAAATTTGAAAGCCATCTGTGACTTTTCTGTTCTTACTCTGCAACAACCATGGCAATTACAAGTTAAAAAGTAAAATGTATGCAAATTTTAGAATGGAGAATGCGGGCATCGATCCCGCTACCTCTCGCATGCTAAGCGAGCACTCTACCATTTGAGCTAATTCCCCTGTGTGCTCACTCAGCATCACATTTCAAAAGTAACGTTACTGCTGTCCACACTTTATTTTAAGTCTAATTGCCCATAACATGAGTGTTCAGTTCACTCCTAACTGATGCCTTAACTACACCTAGGGGATGTTTTACACTTCAGGTTGGCATGTTTAGTACTTGAATAGGAGTGATATCACTGTATGTTAACCTAGACTCAGGCCCTACCTAATCTTGGAGATACATTTCTCATGAATGAGTAACCAAGGGAGATACAATTTTTAGGAGTTAGTGCATGTCTAATGCAAGATTAATCACCATATTATGAGAGCCAATGCTATCATCCAGCAAAAAATACTCGTTTTCGCCCAACGTGGGGCTCGAACCCACGACCCTGAGATTAAGAGTCTCATGCTCTACCGACTGAGCTAGCCGGGCTCCCACTTAAATATGGTATGCAGACTCATCATTTTTTATTAAGGAAAACTGTTTCTGGATATTCCTCTGCTCTTGTTTTGCAAGGAACTTCACTTTTATACATCCTTCAGAGGAAAGAATGTCAAGTAAAATAAGACGAAATGAAAATGGAAGGTGTGAAATTTTCATTTTGAGATTGCATAAGAAATCAAATTCCTCTCACGTGCTATAGAATACCTAAACACTTTTGATTAAACCACTTTAGTTGTTATAATGACACCAAATTTGAAAGCCATCTGTGACTTTTCTGTTCTTACTCTGCAACAACCATGGCAATTACAAGTTAAAAAGTAAAATGTATGCAAATTTTAGAATGGAGAATGCGGGCATCGATCCCACTACCTCTCGCATGCTAAGCGAGCGCTCTACCATTTGAGCTAATTCCCCTGTGTGCTCACTCAGCATCACATTTCAAAAGTAACGTTACTGCTGTCCACACTTTATTTTAAGTCTAATTGCCCATAACATGAGTGTTCAGTTCACTCCTAACTGATGCCTTAACTACACCTAGGGGATGTTTTACACTTCAGGTTGGCATGTTTAGTACTTGAATAGGAGTGATATCACTGTATGTTAACCTAGACTCAGGCCCTACCTAATCTTGGAGATACATTTCTCATGAATGAGTAACCAAGGGAGATACAATTTTTAGGAGTTAGTGAATGTCTAATGCAAGATTAATCACCATATTATGAGAGCCAATGCTATCATCCAGCAAAAAATACTCGTTTTCGCCCAACGTGGGGCTCGAACCCACGACCCTGAGATTAAGAGTCTCATGCTCTACCGACTGAGCTAGCCGGGCTCCCACTTAAATATGGTATGCAGACTCATCATTTTTTATTAAGGAAAACTGTTTCTGGATATTCCTCTGCTCTTGTTTTGCAAGGAACTTCACTTTTATACATCCTTCAGAGGAAAGAATGTCAAGTAAAATAAGACGAAATGAAAATGGAAGGTGTGAAATTTTCATTTTGAGATTGCATAAGAAATCAAATTCCTCTCACGTGCTATAGAATACCTAAACACTTTTGATTAAACCACTTTAGTTGTTATAATGACACCAAATTTGAAAGCCATCTGTGACTTTTCTGTTCTTACTCTGCAACAACCATGGCAATTACAAGTTAAAAAGTAAAATGTATGCAAATTTTAGAATGGAGAATGCGGGCATCGATCCCGCTACCTCTCGCATGCTAAGCGATCGCTCTACCATTTGAGCTAATTCCCCTGTGTGCTCACTCAGCATCACATTTCAAAAGTAACGTTACTGCTGTCCACACTTTATTTTAAGTCTAATTGCCCATAACATGAGTGTTCAGTTCACTCCTAACTGATGCCTTAACTACACCTAGGGGATGTTTTACACTTCAGGTTGGCATGTTTAGTACTTGAATAGGAGTGATATCACTGTATGTTAACCTAGACTCAGGCCCTACCTAATCTTGGAGATACATTTCTCATGAATGAGTAACCAAGGGAGATACAATTTTTAGGAGTTAGTGCATGTCTAATGCAAGATTAATCACCATATTATGAGAGCCAATGCTATCATCCAGCAAAAAATACTCGTTTTCGCCCAACGTGGGGCTCGAACCCACGACCCTGAGATTAAGAGTCTCATGCTCTACCGACTGAGCTAGCCGGGCTCCCACTTAAATATGGTATGCAGACTCATCATTTTTTATTAAGGAAAACTGTTTCTGGATATTCCTCTGCTCTTGTTTTGCAAGGAACTTCACTTTTATTCATCCTTCAGAGGAAAGAATGTCAAGTAAAATAAGACGAAATGAAAATGGAAGGTGTGAAATTTTCATTTTGAGATTGCATAAGAAATCAAATTCCTCTCACGTGCTATAGAATACCTAAACACTTTTGATTAAACCACTTTAGTTGTTATAATGACACCAAATTTGAAAGCCATCTGTGACTTTTCTGTTCTTACTCTGCAACAACCATGGCAATTACAAGTTAAAAAGTAAAATGTATGCAAATTTTAGAATGGAGAATGCGGGCATCGATCCCGCTACCTCTCGCATGCTAAGCGAGCGCTCTACCATTTGAGCTAATTCCCCTGTGTGCTCACTCAGCATCACATTTCAAAAGTAACGTTACTGCTGTCCACACTTTATTTTAAGTCTAATTGCCCATAACATGAGTGTTCAGTTCACTCCTAACTGATGCCTTAACTACACCTAGGGGATGTTTTACACTTCAGGTTGGCATGTTTAGTACTTGAATAGGAGTGATATCACTGTATGTTAACCTAGACTCAGGCCCTACCTAATCTTGGAGATACATTTCTCATGAATGAGTAACCAAGGGAGATACAATTTTTAGGAGTTAGTGCATGTCTAATGCAAGATTAATCACCATATTATGAGAGCCAATGCTATCATCCAGCAAAAAATACTCGTTTTCGCCCAACGTGGGGCTCGAACCCACGACCCTGAGATTAAGAGTCTCATAGCTCTACCGACTGAGCTAGCCGGGACCCAAATAAATATGGTATGCAGACTCATCATTTTTTATTAAGGAAAACCGTTTCTGGATATTCCTCTGCTCTTGTTTTGCAAGGAACTTCACTTTTATACATCCTTCAGAGGAAAGAATGTCAAGTAAAATAAGACGAAATGAAAATGGAAGGTGTGAAATGTTCATTTTGAGATTGCATAAGAAATCAAATTCCTCTCACGTGCTATAGAATACCTAAACACTTTTGATTAAACCACTTTAGTTGTTATAATGACACCAAATTTGAAAGCCATCTGTGACTTTTCTGTTCTTACTCTGCAACAACCATGGCAATTACAAGTTAAAAAGTAAAATGTATGCAAATTTTAGAATGGAGAATGCGGGCATCGATCCCGCTACCTCTCGCATGCTAAGCGAGCACTCTACCATTTGAGCTAATTCCCCTGTGTGCTCACTTAGCATCACATTTCAAAAGTAACGTTACTGCTGTCTACACTTTATTTTAAGTCTAATTGCCCATAACATGAGTGTTCAGTTCACTCCTAACTGATGCCTTAACTACACCTGGGGGATGTTTTACACTTCAGGTTGGCATGTTTAGTACTTGAATAGGAGTGATATCACTGTATGTTAACCTAGACTCAGGCCCTACCTAATCTTGGAGATACATTTCTCATGAATGAGTAACCAAGGGAGATACAATTTTTAGGAGTTAGTGCATGTCTAATGCAAGATTAATCACCATATTATGAGAGCCAATGCTATCATCCAGCAAAAAATACTCGTTTTCGCCCAACGTGGGGCTCGAACCCACGACCCTGAGATTAAGAGTCTCATGCTCTACCGACTGAGCTAGCCGGGCTCCCACTTAAATATGGTATGCAGACTCATCATTTTTTATTAAGGAAAACTGTTTCTGGATATTCCTCTGCTCTTGTTTTGCAAGGAACTTCACTTTTATACATCCTTCAGAGGAAAGAATGTCAAGTAAAATAAGACGAAATGAAAATGGAAGGTGTGAAATTTTCATTTTGAGATTGCATAAGAAATCAAATTCCTCTCACGTGCTATAGAATACCTAAACACTTTTGATTAAACCAGTTTAGTTGTTATAATGACACCAAATTTGAAAGCCATCTGTGACTTTTCTGTTCTTACTCTGCAACAACCATGGCAATTACAAGTTAAAAAGTAAAATGTATGCAAATTTTAGAATGGAGAATGCGGGCATCGATCCCGCTACCTCTCGCATGCTAAGCGAGCGCTCTACCATTTGAGCTAATTCCCCTGTGTGCTCACTCAGCATCACATTTCAAAAGTAACGTTACTGCTGTCCACACTTTATTTTAAGTCTAATTGCCCATAACATGAGTGTTCAGTTCACTCCTAACTGATGCCTTAACTACACCTAGGGGATGTTTTACACTTCAGGTTGGCATGTTTAGTACTTGAATAGGAGTGATATCACTGTATGTTAACCTAGACTCAGGCCCTACCTAATCTTGGAGATACATTTCTCATGAATGAGTAACCAAGGGAGATACAATTTTTAGGAGTTAGTGAATGTCTAATGCAAGATTAATCACCATATTATGAGAGCCAATGCTATCATCCAGCAAAAAATACTCGTTTTCGCCCAACGTGGGGCTCGAACCCACGACCCTGAGATTAAGAGTCTCATGCTCTACCGACTGAGCTAGCCGGGCTCCCACTTAAATATGGTATACAGACTCATCATTTTTTATTAAGGAAAACTGTTTCTGGATATTCCTCTGCTCTTGTTTTGCAAGGAACTTCACTTTTATACATCCTTCAGAGGAAAGAATGTCAAGTAAAATAAGACGAAATGAAAATGGAAGGTGTGAAATTTTCATTTTGAGATTGCATAAGAAATCAAATTCCTCTCACGTGCTATAGAATACCTAAACACTTTTGATTAAACCACTTTAGTTGTTATAATGACACCAAATTTGAAAGCCATCTGTGACTTTTCTGTTCTTACTCTGCAACAACCATGGCAATTACAAGTTAAAAAGTAAAATGTATGCAAATTTTAGAATGGAGAATGCGGGCATCGATCCCGCTACCTCTCGCATGCTAAGCGAGCGCTCTACCATTTGAGCTAATTCCCCTGTGTGCTCACTCAGCATCACATTTCAAAAGTAACGTTACTGCTGTCCACACTTTATTTTAAGTCTAATTGCCCATAACATGAGTGTTCAGTTCACTCCTAACTGATGCCTTAACTACACCTAGGGGATGTTTTACACTTCAGGTTGGCATGTTTAGTACTTGAATAGGAGTGATATCACTGTATGTTAACCTAGACTCAGGCCCTACCTAATCTTGGAGATACATTTCTCATGAATGAGTAACCAAGGGAGATACAATTTTTAGGAGTTAGTGCATGTCTAATGCAAGATTAATCACCATATTATGAGAGCCAATGCTATCATCCAGCAAAAAATACTCGTTTTCGCCCAACGTGGGGCTCGAACCCACGACCCTGAGATTAAGAGTCTCATGCTCTACCGACTGAGCTAGCCGGGCTCCCACTTAAATATGGTATGCAGACTCATCATTTTTTATTAAGGAAAACTGTTTCTGGATATTCCTCTGCTCTTGTTTTGCAAGGAACTTCACTTTTATACATCCTTCAGAGGAAAGAATGTCAAGTAAAATAAGACGAAATGAAAATGGAAGGTGTGAAATTTTCATTTTGAGATTGCATAAGAAATCAAATTCCTCTCACGTGCTATAGAATACCTAAACACTTTTGATTAAACCACTTTAGTTGTTATAATGACACCAAATTTGAAAGCCATCTGTGACTTTTCTGTTCTTACTCTGCAACAACCATGGCAATTACAAGTTAAAAAGTAAAATGTATGCAAATTTTAGAATGGAGAATGCGGGCATCGATCCCGCTACCTCTCGCATGCTAAGCGAGCGCTCTACCATTTGAGCTAATTCCCCTGTGTGCTCACTCAGCATCACATTTCAAAAGTAACGTTACTGCTGTCCACACTTTATTTTAAGTCTAATTGCCCATAACATGAGTGTTCAGTTCACTCCTAACTGATGCCTTAACTACACCTAGGGGATGTTTTACACTTCAGGTTGGCATGTTTAGTACTTGAATAGGAGTGATATCACTGTATGTTAACCTAGACTCAGGCCCTACCTAATCTTGGAGATACATTTCTCATGAATGAGTAACCAAGGGAGATACAATTTTTAGGAGTTAGTGAATGTCTAATGCAAGATTAATCACCATATTATGAGAGCCAATGCTATCATCCAGCAAAAAATACTCGTTTTCGCCCAACGTGGGGCTCGAACCCACGACCCTGAGATTAAGAGTCTCATGCTCTACCGACTGAGCTAGCCGGGCTCCCACTTAAATATGGTATACAGACTCATCATTTTTTATTAAGGAAAACTGTTTCTGGATATTCCTCTGCTCTTGTTTTGCAAGGAACTTCACTTTTATACATCCTTCAGAGGAAAGAATGTCAAGTAAAATAAGACGAAATGAAAATGGAAGGTGTGAAATTTTCATTTTGAGATTGCATAAGAAATCAAATTCCTCTCACGTGCTATAGAATACCTAAACACTTTTGATTAAACCACTTTAGTTGTTATAATGACACCAAATTTGAAAGCCATCTGTGACTTTTCTGTTCTTACTCTGCAACAACCATGGCAATTACAAGTTAAAAAGTAAAATGTATGCAAATTTTAGAATGGAGAATGCGGGCATCGATCCCGCTACCTCTCGCATGCTAAGCGAGCGCTCTACCATTTGAGCTAATTCCCCTGTGTGCTCACTCAGCATCACATTTCAAAAGTAACGTTACTGCTGTCCACACTTTATTTTAAGTCTAATTGCCCATAACATGAGTGTTCAGTTCACTCCTAACTGATGCCTTAACTACACCTAGGGGATGTTTTACACTTCAGGTTGGCATGTTTAGTACTTGAATAGGAGTGATATCACTGTATGTTAACCTAGACTCAGGCCCTACCTAATCTTGGAGATACATTTCTCATGAATGAGTAACCAAGGGAGATACAATTTTTAGGAGTTAGTGCATGTCTAATGCAAGATTAATCACCATATTATGAGAGCCAATGCTATCATCCAGCAAAAAATACTCGTTTTCGCCCAACGTGGGGCTCGAACCCACGACCCTGAGATTAAGAGTCTCATGCTCTACCGACTGAGCTAGCCGGGCTCCCACTTAAATATGGTATGCAGACTCATCATTTTTTATTAAGGAAAACTGTTTCTGGATATTCCTCTGCTCTTGTTTTGCAAGGAACTTCACTTTTATACATCCTTCAGAGGAAAGAATGTCAAGTAAAATAAGACGAAATGAAAATGGAAGGTGTGAAATTTTCATTTTGAGATTGCATAAGAAATCAAATTCCTCTCACGTGCTATAGAATACCTAAACACTTTTGATTAAACCACTTTAGTTGTTATAATGACACCAAATTTGAAAGCCATCTGTGACTTTTCTGTTCTTACTCTGCAACAACCATGGCAATTACAAGTTAAAAAGTAAAATGTATGCAAATTTTAGAATGGAGAATGCGGGCATCGATCCCACTACCTCTCGCATGCTAAGCGAGCGCTCTACCATTTGAGCTAATTCCCCTGTGTGCTCACTCAGCATCACATTTCAAAAGTAACGTTACTGCTGTCCACACTTTATTTTAAGTCTAATTGCCCATAACATGAGTGTTCAGTTCACTCCTAACTGATGCCTTAACTACACCTAGGGGATGTTTTACACTTCAGGTTGGCATGTTTAGTACTTGAATAGGAGTGATATCACTGTATGTTAACCTAGACTCAGGCCCTACCTAATCTTGGAGATACATTTCTCATGAATGAGTAACCAAGGGAGATACAATTTTTAGGAGTTAGTGAATGTCTAATGCAAGATTAATCACCATATTATGAGAGCCAATGCTATCATCCAGCAAAAAATACTCGTTTTCGCCCAACGTGGGGCTCGAACCCACGACCCTGAGATTAAGAGTCTCATGCTCTACCGACTGAGCTAGCCGGGCTCCCACTTAAATATGGTATGCAGACTCATCATTTTTTATTAAGGAAAACTGTTTCTGGATATTCCTCTGCTCTTGTTTTGCAAGGAACTTCACTTTTATACATCCTTCAGAGGAAAGAATGTCAAGTAAAATAAGACGAAATGAAAATGGAAGGTGTGAAATTTTCATTTTGAGATTGCATAAGAAATCAAATTCCTCTCACGTGCTATAGAATACCTAAACACTTTTGATTAAACCACTTTAGTTGTTATAATGACACCAAATTTGAAAGCCATCTGTGACTTTTCTGTTCTTACTCTGCAACAACCATGGCAATTACAAGTTAAAAAGTAAAATGTATGCAAATTTTAGAATGGAGAATGCGGGCATCGATCCCGCTACCTCTCGCATGCTAAGCGATCGCTCTACCATTTGAGCTAATTCCCCTGTGTGCTCACTCAGCATCACATTTCAAAAGTAACGTTACTGCTGTCCACACTTTATTTTAAGTCTAATTGCCCATAACATGAGTGTTCAGTTCACTCCTAACTGATGCCTTAACTACACCTAGGGGATGTTTTACACTTCAGGTTGGCATGTTTAGTACTTGAATAGGAGTGATATCACTGTATGTTAACCTAGACTCAGGCCCTACCTAATCTTGGAGATACATTTCTCATGAATGAGTAACCAAGGGAGATACAATTTTTAGGAGTTAGTGCATGTCTAATGCAAGATTAATCACCATATTATGAGAGCCAATGCTATCATCCAGCAAAAAATACTCGTTTTCGCCCAACGTGGGGCTCGAACCCACGACCCTGAGATTAAGAGTCTCATGCTCTACCGACTGAGCTAGCCGGGCTCCCACTTAAATATGGTATGCAGACTCATCATTTTTTATTAAGGAAAACTGTTTCTGGATATTCCTCTGCTCTTGTTTTGCAAGGAACTTCACTTTTATTCATCCTTCAGAGGAAAGAATGTCAAGTAAAATAAGACGAAATGAAAATGGAAGGTGTGAAATTTTCATTTTGAGATTGCATAAGAAATCAAATTCCTCTCACGTGCTATAGAATACCTAAACACTTTTGATTAAACCACTTTAGTTGTTATAATGACACCAAATTTGAAAGCCATCTGTGACTTTTCTGTTCTTACTCTGCAACAACCATGGCAATTACAAGTTAAAAAGTAAAATGTATGCAAATTTTAGAATGGAGAATGCGGGCATCGATCCCGCTACCTCTCGCATGCTAAGCGAGCGCTCTACCATTTGAGCTAATTCCCCTGTGTGCTCACTCAGCATCACATTTCAAAAGTAACGTTACTGCTGTCCACACTTTATTTTAAGTCTAATTGCCCATAACATGAGTGTTCAGTTCACTCCTAACTGATGCCTTAACTACACCTAGGGGATGTTTTACACTTCAGGTTGGCATGTTTAGTACTTGAATAGGAGTGATATCACTGTATGTTAACCTAGACTCAGGCCCTACCTAATCTTGGAGATACATTTCTCATGAATGAGTAACCAAGGGAGATACAATTTTTAGGAGTTAGTGCATGTCTAATGCAAGATTAATCACCATATTATGAGAGCCAATGCTATCATCCAGCAAAAAATACTCGTTTTCGCCCAACGTGGGGCTCGAACCCACGACCCTGAGATTAAGAGTCTCATAGCTCTACCGACTGAGCTAGCCGGGACCCAAATAAATATGGTATGCAGACTCATCATTTTTTATTAAGGAAAACCGTTTCTGGATATTCCTCTGCTCTTGTTTTGCAAGGAACTTCACTTTTATACATCCTTCAGAGGAAAGAATGTCAAGTAAAATAAGACGAAATGAAAATGGAAGGTGTGAAATGTTCATTTTGAGATTGCATAAGAAATCAAATTCCTCTCACGTGCTATAGAATACCTAAACACTTTTGATTAAACCACTTTAGTTGTTATAATGACACCAAATTTGAAAGCCATCTGTGACTTTTCTGTTCTTACTCTGCAACAACCATGGCAATTACAAGTTAAAAAGTAAAATGTATGCAAATTTTAGAATGGAGAATGCGGGCATCGATCCCGCTACCTCTCGCATGCTAAGCGAGCACTCTACCATTTGAGCTAATTCCCCTGTGTGCTCACTTAGCATCACATTTCAAAAGTAACGTTACTGCTGTCTACACTTTATTTTAAGTCTAATTGCCCATAACATGAGTGTTCAGTTCACTCCTAACTGATGCCTTAACTACACCTGGGGGATGTTTTACACTTCAGGTTGGCATGTTTAGTACTTGAATAGGAGTGATATCACTGTATGTTAACCTAGACTCAGGCCCTACCTAATCTTGGAGATACATTTCTCATGAATGAGTAACCAAGGGAGATACAATTTTTAGGAGTTAGTGCATGTCTAATGCAAGATTAATCACCATATTATGAGAGCCAATGCTATCATCCAGCAAAAAATACTCGTTTTCGCCCAACGTGGGGCTCGAACCCACGACCCTGAGATTAAGAGTCTCATGCTCTACCGACTGAGCTAGCCGGGCTCCCACTTAAACATGGTATGCAGACTCATCATTTTTTATTAAGGAAAACTGTTTCTGGATATTCCTCTGCTCTTGTTTTGCAAGGAACTTCACTTTTATACATCCTTCAGAGGAAAGAATGTCAAGTAAAATAAGACGAAATGAAAATGGAAGGTGTGAAATTTTCATTTTGAGATTGCATAAGAAATCAAATTCCTCTCACGTGCTATAGAATACCTAAACACTTTTGATTAAACCAGTTTAGTTGTTATAATGACACCAAATTTGAAAGCCATCTGTGACTTTTCTGTTCTTACTCTGCAACAACCATGGCAATTACAAGTTAAAAAGTAAAATGTATGCAAATTTTAGAATGGAGAATGCGGGCATCGATCCCGCTACCTCTCGCATGCTAAGCGAGCGCTCTACCATTTGAGCTAATTCCCCTGTGTGCTCACTCAGCATCACATTTCAAAAGTAACGTTACTGCTGTCCACACTTTATTTTAAGTCTAATTGCCCATAACATGAGTGTTCAGTTCACTCCTAACTGATGCCTTAACTACACCTAGGGGATGTTTTACACTTCAGGTTGGCATGTTTAGTACTTGAATAGGAGTGATATCACTGTATGTTAACCTAGACTCAGGCCCTACCTAATCTTGGAGATACATTTCTCATGAATGAGTAACCAAGGGAGATACAATTTTTAGGAGTTAGTGAATGTCTAATGCAAGATTAATCACCATATTATGAGAGCCAATGCTATCATCCAGCAAAAAATACTCGTTTTCGCCCAACGTGGGGCTCGAACCCACGACCCTGAGATTAAGAGTCTCATGCTCTACCGACTGAGCTAGCCGGGCTCCCACTTAAATATGGTATACAGACTCATCATTTTTTATTAAGGAAAACTGTTTCTGGATATTCCTCTGCTCTTGTTTTGCAAGGAACTTCACTTTTATACATCCTTCAGAGGAAAGAATGTCAAGTAAAATAAGACGAAATGAAAATGGAAGGTGTGAAATTTTCATTTTGAGATTGCATAAGAAATCAAATTCCTCTCACGTGCTATAGAATACCTAAACACTTTTGATTAAACCACTTTAGTTGTTATAATGACACCAAATTTGAAAGCCATCTGTGACTTTTCTGTTCTTACTCTGCAACAACCATGGCAATTACAAGTTAAAAAGTAAAATGTATGCAAATTTTAGAATGGAGAATGCGGGCATCGATCCCGCTACCTCTCGCATGCTAAGCGAGCGCTCTACCATTTGAGCTAATTCCCCTGTGTGCTCACTCAGCATCACATTTCAAAAGTAACGTTACTGCTGTCCACACTTTATTTTAAGTCTAATTGCCCATAACATGAGTGTTCAGTTCACTCCTAACTGATGCCTTAACTACACCTAGGGGATGTTTTACACTTCAGGTTGGCATGTTTAGTACTTGAATAGGAGTGATATCACTGTATGTTAACCTAGACTCAGGCCCTACCTAATCTTGGAGATACATTTCTCATGAATGAGTAACCAAGGGAGATACAATTTTTAGGAGTTAGTGCATGTCTAATGCAAGATTAATCACCATATTATGAGAGCCAATGCTATCATCCAGCAAAAAATACTCGTTTTCGCCCAACGTGGGGCTCGAACCCACGACCCTGAGATTAAGAGTCTCATGCTCTACCGACTGAGCTAGCCGGGCTCCCACTTAAATATGGTATGCAGACTCATCATTTTTTATTAAGGAAAACTGTTTCTGGATATTCCTCTGCTCTTGTTTTGCAAGGAACTTCACTTTTATACATCCTTCAGAGGAAAGAATGTCAAGTAAAATAAGACGAAATGAAAATGGAAGGTGTGAAATTTTCATTTTGAGATTGCATAAGAAATCAAATTCCTCTCACGTGCTATAGAATACCTAAACACTTTTGATTAAACCACTTTAGTTGTTATAATGACACCAAATTTGAAAGCCATCTGTGACTTTTCTGTTCTTACTCTGCAACAACCATGGCAATTACAAGTTAAAAAGTAAAATGTATGCAAATTTTAGAATGGAGAATGCGGGCATCGATCCCGCTACCTCTCGCATGCTAAGCGAGCGCTCTACCATTTGAGCTAATTCCCCTGTGTGCTCACTCAGCATCACATTTCAAAAGTAACGTTACTGCTGTCCACACTTTATTTTAAGTCTAATTGCCCATAACATGAGTGTTCAGTTCACTCCTAACTGATGCCTTAACTACACCTAGGGGATGTTTTACACTTCAGGTTGGCATGTTTAGTACTTGAATAGGAGTGATATCACTGTATGTTAACCTAGACTCAGGCCCTACCTAATCTTGGAGATACATTTCTCATGAATGAGTAACCAAGGGAGATACAATTTTTAGGAGTTAGTGAATGTCTAATGCAAGATTAATCACCATATTATGAGAGCCAATGCTATCATCCAGCAAAAAATACTCGTTTTCGCCCAACGTGGGGCTCGAACCCACGACCCTGAGATTAAGAGTCTCATGCTCTACCGACTGAGCTAGCCGGGCTCCCACTTAAATATGGTATACAGACTCATCATTTTTTATTAAGGAAAACTGTTTCTGGATATTCCTCTGCTCTTGTTTTGCAAGGAACTTCACTTTTATACATCCTTCAGAGGAAAGAATGTCAAGTAAAATAAGACGAAATGAAAATGGAAGGTGTGAAATTTTCATTTTGAGATTGCATAAGAAATCAAATTCCTCTCACGTGCTATAGAATACCTAAACACTTTTGATTAAACCACTTTAGTTGTTATAATGACACCAAATTTGAAAGCCATCTGTGACTTTTCTGTTCTTACTCTGCAACAACCATGGCAATTACAAGTTAAAAAGTAAAATGTATGCAAATTTTAGAATGGAGAATGCGGGCATCGATCCCGCTACCTCTCGCATGCTAAGCGAGCGCTCTACCATTTGAGCTAATTCCCCTGTGTGCTCACTCAGCATCACATTTCAAAAGTAACGTTACTGCTGTCCACACTTTATTTTAAGTCTAATTGCCCATAACATGAGTGTTCAGTTCACTCCTAACTGATGCCTTAACTACACCTAGGGGATGTTTTACACTTCAGGTTGGCATGTTTAGTACTTGAATAGGAGTGATATCACTGTATGTTAACCTAGACTCAGGCCCTACCTAATCTTGGAGATACATTTCTCATGAATGAGTAACCAAGGGAGATACAATTTTTAGGAGTTAGTGCATGTCTAATGCAAGATTAATCACCATATTATGAGAGCCAATGCTATCATCCAGCAAAAAATACTCGTTTTCGCCCAACGTGGGGCTCGAACCCACGACCCTGAGATTAAGAGTCTCATGCTCTACCGACTGAGCTAGCCGGGCTCCCACTTAAATATGGTATGCAGACTCATCATTTTTTATTAAGGAAAACTGTTTCTGGATATTCCTCTGCTCTTGTTTTGCAAGGAACTTCACTTTTATACATCCTTCAGAGGAAAGAATGTCAAGTAAAATAAGACGAAATGAAAATGGAAGGTGTGAAATTTTCATTTTGAGATTGCATAAGAAATCAAATTCCTCTCACGTGCTATAGAATACCTAAACACTTTTGATTAAACCACTTTAGTTGTTATAATGACACCAAATTTGAAAGCCATCTGTGACTTTTCTGTTCTTACTCTGCAACAACCATGGCAATTACAAGTTAAAAAGTAAAATGTATGCAAATTTTAGAATGGAGAATGCGGGCATCGATCCCGCTACCTCTCGCATGCTAAGCGAGCGCTCTACCATTTGAGCTAATTCCCCTGTGTGCTCACTCAGCATCACATTTCAAAAGTAACGTTACTGCTGTCCACACTTTATTTTAAGTCTAATTGCCCATAACATGAGTGTTCAGTTCACTCCTAACTGATGCCTTAACTACACCTAGGGGATGTTTTACACTTCAGGTTGGCATGTTTAGTACTTGAATAGGAGTGATATCACTGTATGTTAACCTAGACTCAGGCCCTACCTAATCTTGGAGATACATTTCTCATGAATGAGTAACCAAGGGAGATACAATTTTTAGGAGTTAGTGCATGTCTAATGCAAGATTAATCACCATATTATGAGAGCCAATGCTATCATCCAGCAAAAAATACTCGTTTTCGCCCAACGTGGGGCTCGAACCCACGACCCTGAGATTAAGAGTCTCATAGCTCTACCGACTGAGCTAGCCGGGACCCAAATAAATATGGTATGCAGACTCATCATTTTTTATTAAGGAAAACCGTTTCTGGATATTCCTCTGCTCTTGTTTTGCAAGGAACTTCACTTTTATACATCCTTCAGAGGAAAGAATGTCAAGTAAAATAAGACGAAATGAAAATGGAAGGTGTGAAATTTTCATTTTGAGATTGCATAAGAAATCAAATTCCTCTCACGTGCTATAGAATACCTAAACACTTTTGATTAAACCACTTTAGTTGTTATAATGACACCAAATTTGAAAGCCATCTGTGACTTTTCTGTTCTTACTCTGCAACAACCATGGCAATTACAAGTTAAAAAGTAAAATGTATGCAAATTTTAGAATGGAGAATGCGGGCATCGATCCCGCTACCTCTCGCATGCTAAGCGAGCGCTCTACCATTTGAGCTAATTCCCCTGTGTGCTCACTCAGCATCACATTTCAAAAGTAACGTTACTGCTGTCCACACTTTATTTTAAGTCTAATTGCCCATAACATGAGTGTTCAGTTCACTCCTAACTGATGCCTTAACTACACCTAGGGGATGTTTTACACTTCAGGTTGGCATGTTTAGTACTTGAATAGGAGTGATATCACTGTATGTTAACCTAGACTCAGGCCCTACCTAATCTTGGAGATACATTTCTCATGAATGAGTAACCAAGGGAGATACAATTTTTAGGAGTTAGTGAATGTCTAATGCAAGATTAATCACCATATTATGAGAGCCAATGCTATCATCCAGCAAAAAATACTCGTTTTCGCCCAACGTGGGGCTCGAACCCACGACCCTGAGATTAAGAGTCTCATGCTCTACCGACTGAGCTAGCCGGGCTCCCACTTAAATATGGTATACAGACTCATCATTTTTTATTAAGGAAAACTGTTTCTGGATATTCCTCTGCTCTTGTTTTGCAAGGAACTTCACTTTTATACATCCTTCAGAGGAAAGAATGTCAAGTAAAATAAGACGAAATGAAAATGGAAGGTGTGAAATTTTCATTTTGAGATTGCATAAGAAATCAAATTCCTCTCACGTGCTATAGAATACCTAAACACTTTTGATTAAACCACTTTAGTTGTTATAATGACACCAAATTTGAAAGCCATCTGTGACTTTTCTGTTCTTACTCTGCAACAACCATGGCAATTACAAGTTAAAAAGTAAAATGTATGCAAATTTTAGAATGGAGAATGCGGGCATCGATCCCGCTACCTCTCGCATGCTAAGCGAGCGCTCTACCATTTGAGCTAATTCCCCTGTGTGCTCACTCAGCATCACATTTCAAAAGTAACGTTACTGCTGTCCACACTTTATTTTAAGTCTAATTGCCCATAACATGAGTGTTCAGTTCACTCCTAACTGATGCCTTAACTACACCTAGGGGATGTTTTACACTTCAGGTTGGCATGTTTAGTACTTGAATAGGAGTGATATCACTGTATGTTAACCTAGACTCAGGCCCTACCTAATCTTGGAGATACATTTCTCATGAATGAGTAACCAAGGGAGATACAATTTTTAGGAGTTAGTGCATGTCTAATGCAAGATTAATCACCATATTATGAGAGCCAATGCTATCATCCAGCAAAAAATACTCGTTTTCGCCCAACGTGGGGCTCGAACCCACGACCCTGAGATTAAGAGTCTCATGCTCTACCGACTGAGCTAGCCGGGCTCCCACTTAAATATGGTATGCAGACTCATCATTTTTTATTAAGGAAAACTGTTTCTGGATATTCCTCTGCTCTTGTTTTGCAAGGAACTTCACTTTTATACATCCTTCAGAGGAAAGAATGTCAAGTAAAATAAGACGAAATGAAAATGGAAGGTGTGAAATTTTCATTTTGAGATTGCATAAGAAATCAAATTCCTCTCACGTGCTATAGAATACCTAAACACTTTTGATTAAACCACTTTAGTTGTTATAATGACACCAAATTTGAAAGCCATCTGTGACTTTTCTGTTCTTACTCTGCAACAACCATGGCAATTACAAGTTAAAAAGTAAAATGTATGCAAATTTTAGAATGGAGAATGCGGGCATCGATCCCGCTACCTCTCGCATGCTAAGCGAGCGCTCTACCATTTGAGCTAATTCCCCTGTGTGCTCACTCAGCATCACATTTCAAAAGTAACGTTACTGCTGTCCACACTTTATTTTAAGTCTAATTGCCCATAACATGAGTGTTCAGTTCACTCCTAACTGATGCCTTAACTACACCTAGGGGATGTTTTACACTTCAGGTTGGCATGTTTAGTACTTGAATAGGAGTGATATCACTGTATGTTAACCTAGACTCAGGCCCTACCTAATCTTGGAGATACATTTCTCATGAATGAGTAACCAAGGGAGATACAATTTTTAGGAGTTAGTGCATGTCTAATGCAAGATTAATCACCATATTATGAGAGCCAATGCTATCATCCAGCAAAAAATACTCGTTTTCGCCCAACGTGGGGCTCGAACCCACGACCCTGAGATTAAGAGTCTCATAGCTCTACCGACTGAGCTAGCCGGGACCCAAATAAATATGGTATGCAGACTCATCATTTTTTATTAAGGAAAACCGTTTCTGGATATTCCTCTGCTCTTGTTTTGCAAGGAACTTCACTTTTATACATCCTTCAGAGGAAAGAATGTCAAGTAAAATAAGACGAAATGAAAATGGAAGGTGTGAAATGTTCATTTTGAGATTGCATAAGAAATCAAATTCCTCTCACGTGCTATAGAATACCTAAACACTTTTGATTAAACCACTTTAGTTGTTATAATGACACCAAATTTGAAAGCCATCTGTGACTTTTCTGTTCTTACTCTGCAACAACCATGGCAATTACAAGTTAAAAAGTAAAATGTATGCAAATTTTAGAATGGAGAATGCGGGCATCGATCCCGCTACCTCTCGCATGCTAAGCGAGCACTCTACCATTTGTGCTAATTCCCCTGTGTGCTCACTCAGCATCACATTTCAAAAGTAACGTTACTGCTGTCCACACTTTATTTTAAGTCTAATTGCCCATAACATGAGTGTTCAGTTCACTCCTAACTGATGCCTTAACTACACCTAGGGGATGTTTTACACTTCAGGTTGGCATGTTTAGTACTTGAATAGGAGTGATATCACTGTATGTTAACCTAGACTCAGGCCCTACCTAATCTTGGAGATACATTTCTCATGAATGAGTAACCAAGGGAGATACAATTTTTAGGAGTTAGTGCATGTCTAATGCAAGATTAATCACCATATTATGAGAGCCAATGCTATCATCCAGCAAAAAATACTCATTTTCGCCCAACGTGGGGCTCGAACCCACTACCCTGAGATTAAGAGTCTCATGCTCTACCGACTGAGCTAGCCGGGCTCCCACTTAAATATGGTATGCAGACTCATCATTTTTTATTAAGGAAAACTGTTTCTGGATATTCCTCTGCTCTTGTTTTGCAAGGAACTTCACTTTTATACATCCTTCAGAGGAAAGAATGTCAAGTAAAATAAGACGAAATGAAAATGGAAGGTGTGAAATTTTCATTTTGAGATTGCATAAGAAATCAAATTCCTCTCACGTGCTATAGAATACCTAAACACTTTTGATTAAACCACTTTAGTTGTTATAATGACACCAAATTTGAAAGCCATCTGTGACTTTTCTGTTCTTACTCTGCAACAACCATGGCAATTACAAGTTAAAAAGTAAAATGTATGCAAATTTTAGAATGGAGAATGCGGGCATCGATCCCGCTACCTCTCGCATGCTAAGCGAGCGCTCTACCATTTGAGCTAATTCCCCTGTGTGCTCACTCAGCATCACATTTCAAAAGTAACGTTACTGCTGTCCACACTTTATTTTAAGTCTAATTGCCCATAACATGAGTGTTCAGTTCACTCCTAACTGATGCCTTAACTACACCTAGGGGATGTTTTACACTTCAGGTTGGCATGTTTAGTACTTGAATAGGAGTGATATCACTGTATGTTAACCTAGACTCAGGCCCTACCTAATCTTGGAGATACATTTCTCATGAATGAGTAACCAAGGGAGATACAATTTTTAGGAGTTAGTGAATGTCTAATGCAAGATTAATCACCATATTATGAGAGCCAATGCTATCATCCAGCAAAAAATACTCGTTTTCGCCCAACGTGGGGCTCGAACCCACGACCCTGAGATTAAGAGTCTCATGCTCTACCGACTGAGCTAGCCGGGCTCCCACTTAAATATGGTATACAGACTCATCATTTTTTATTAAGGAAAACTGTTTCTGGATATTCCTCTGCTCTTGTTTTGCAAGGAACTTCACTTTTATACATCCTTCAGAGGAAAGAATGTCAAGTAAAATAAGACGAAATGAAAATGGAAGGTGTGAAATTTTCATTTTGAGATTGCATAAGAAATCAAATTCCTCTCACGTGCTATAGAATACCTAAACACTTTTGATTAAACCACTTTAGTTGTTATAATGACACCAAATTTGAAAGCCATCTGTGACTTTTCTGTTCTTACTCTGCAACAACCATGGCAATTACAAGTTAAAAAGTAAAATGTATGCAAATTTTAGAATGGAGAATGCGGGCATCGATCCCGCTACCTCTCGCATGCTAAGCGAGCGCTCTACCATTTGAGCTAATTCCCCTGTGTGCTCACTCAGCATCACATTTCAAAAGTAACGTTACTGCTGTCCACACTTTATTTTAAGTCTAATTGCCCATAACATGAGTGTTCAGTTCACTCCTAACTGATGCCTTAACTACACCTAGGGGATGTTTTACACTTCAGGTTGGCATGTTTAGTACTTGAATAGGAGTGATATCACTGTATGTTAACCTAGACTCAGGCCCTACCTAATCTTGGAGATACATTTCTCATGAATGAGTAACCAAGGGAGATACAATTTTTAGGAGTTAGTGCATGTCTAATGCAAGATTAATCACCATATTATGAGAGCCAATGCTATCATCCAGCAAAAAATACTCGTTTTCGCCCAACGTGGGGCTCGAACCCACGACCCTGAGATTAAGAGTCTCATGCTCTACCGACTGAGCTAGCCGGGCTCCCACTTAAATATGGTATGCAGACTCATCATTTTTTATTAAGGAAAACTGTTTCTGGATATTCCTCTGCTCTTGTTTTGCAAGGAACTTCACTTTTATACATCCTTCAGAGGAAAGAATGTCAAGTAAAATAAGACGAAATGAAAATGGAAGGTGTGAAATTTTCATTTTGAGATTGCATAAGAAATCAAATTCCTCTCACGTGCTATAGAATACCTAAACACTTTTGATTAAACCACTTTAGTTGTTATAATGACACCAAATTTGAAAGCCATCTGTGACTTTTCTGTTCTTACTCTGCAACAACCATGGCAATTACAAGTTAAAAAGTAAAATGTATGCAAATTTTAGAATGGAGAATGCGGGCATCGATCCCGCTACCTCTCGCATGCTAAGCGAGCGCTCTACCATTTGAGCTAATTCCCCTGTGTGCTCACTCAGCATCACATTTCAAAAGTAACGTTACTGCTGTCCACACTTTATTTTAAGTCTAATTGCCCATAACATGAGTGTTCAGTTCACTCCTAACTGATGCCTTAACTACACCTAGGGGATGTTTTACACTTCAGGTTGGCATGTTTAGTACTTGAATAGGAGTGATATCACTGTATGTTAACCTAGACTCAGGCCCTACCTAATCTTGGAGATACATTTCTCATGAATGAGTAACCAAGGGAGATACAATTTTTAGGAGTTAGTGCATGTCTAATGCAAGATTAATCACCATATTATGAGAGCCAATGCTATCATCCAGCAAAAAATACTCGTTTTCGCCCAACGTGGGGCTCGAACCCACGACCCTGAGATTAAGAGTCTCATAGCTCTACCGACTGAGCTAGCCGGGACCCAAATAAATATGGTATGCAGACTCATCATTTTTTATTAAGGAAAACCGTTTCTGGATATTCCTCTGCTCTTGTTTTGCAAGGAACTTCACTTTTATACATCCTTCAGAGGAAAGAATGTCAAGTAAAATAAGACGAAATGAAAATGGAAGGTGTGAAATTTTCATTTTGAGATTGCATAAGAAATCAAATTCCTCTCACGTGCTATAGAATACCTAAACACTTTTGATTAAACCACTTTAGTTGTTATAATGACACCAAATTTGAAAGCCATCTGTGACTTTTCTGTTCTTACTCTGCAACAACCATGGCAATTACAAGTTAAAAAGTAAAATGTATGCAAATTTTAGAATGGAGAATGCGGGCATCGATCCCGCTACCTCTCGCATGCTAAGCGAGCGCTCTACCATTTGAGCTAATTCCCCTGTGTGCTCACTCAGCATCACATTTCAAAAGTAACGTTACTGCTGTCCACACTTTATTTTAAGTCTAATTGCCCATAACATGAGTGTTCAGTTCACTCCTAACTGATGCCTTAACTACACCTAGGGGATGTTTTACACTTCAGGTTGGCATGTTTAGTACTTGAATAGGAGTGATATCACTGTATGTTAACCTAGACTCAGGCCCTACCTAATCTTGGAGATACATTTCTCATGAATGAGTAACCAAGGGAGATACAATTTTTAGGAGTTAGTGCATGTCTAATGCAAGATTAATCACCATATTATGAGAGCCAATGCTATCATCCAGCAAAAAATACTCGTTTTCGCCCAACGTGGGGCTCGAACCCACGACCCTGAGATTAAGAGTCTCATGCTCTACCGACTGAGCTAGCCGGGCTCCCACTTAAATATGGTATGCAGACTCATCATTTTTTATTAAGGAAAACTGTTTCTGGATATTCCTCTGCTCTTGTTTTGCAAGGAACTTCACTTTTATACATCCTTCAGAGGAAAGAATGTCAAGTAAAATAAGACGAAATGAAAATGGAAGGTGTGAAATTTTCATTTTGAGATTGCATAAGAAATCAAATTCCTCTCACGTGCTATAGAATACCTAAACACTTTTGATTAAACCACTTTAGTTGTTATAATGACACCAAATTTGAAAGCCATCTGTGACTTTTCTGTTCTTACTCTGCAACAACCATGGCAATTACAAGTTAAAAAGTAAAATGTATGCAAATTTTAGAATGGAGAATGCGGGCATCGATCCCGCTACCTCTCGCATGCTAAGCGAGCGCTCTACCATTTGAGCTAATTCCCCTGTGTGCTCACTCAGCATCACATTTCAAAAGTAACGTTACTGCTGTCCACACTTTATTTTAAGTCTAATTGCCCATAACATGAGTGTTCAGTTCACTCCTAACTGATGCCTTAACTACACCTAGGGGATGTTTTACACTTCAGGTTGGCATGTTTAGTACTTGAATAGGAGTGATATCACTGTATGTTAACCTAGACTCAGGCCCTACCTAATCTTGGAGATACATTTCTCATGAATGAGTAACCAAGGGAGATACAATTTTTAGGAGTTAGTGCATGTCTAATGCAAGATTAATCACCATATTATGAGAGCCAATGCTATCATCCAGCAAAAAATACTCGTTTTCGCCCAACGTGGGGCTCGAACCCACGACCCTGAGATTAAGAGTCTCATAGCTCTACCGACTGAGCTAGCCGGGACCCAAATAAATATGGTATGCAGACTCATCATTTTTTATTAAGGAAAACCGTTTCTGGATATTCCTCTGCTCTTGTTTTGCAAGGAACTTCACTTTTATACATCCTTCAGAGGAAAGAATGTCAAGTAAAATAAGACGAAATGAAAATGGAAGGTGTGAAATGTTCATTTTGAGATTGCATAAGAAATCAAATTCCTCTCACGTGCTATAGAATACCTAAACACTTTTGATTAAACCACTTTAGTTGTTATAATGACACCAAATTTGAAAGCCATCTGTGACTTTTCTGTTCTTACTCTGCAACAACCATGGCAATTACAAGTTAAAAAGTAAAATGTATGCAAATTTTAGAATGGAGAATGCGGGCATCGATCCCGCTACCTCTCGCATGCTAAGCGAGCACTCTACCATTTGTGCTAATTCCCCTGTGTGCTCACTCAGCATCACATTTCAAAAGTAACGTTACTGCTGTCCACACTTTATTTTAAGTCTAATTGCCCATAACATGAGTGTTCAGTTCACTCCTAACTGATGCCTTAACTACACCTAGGGGATGTTTTACACTTCAGGTTGGCATGTTTAGTACTTGAATAGGAGTGATATCACTGTATGTTAACCTAGACTCAGGCCCTACCTAATCTTGGAGATACATTTCTCATGAATGAGTAACCAAGGGAGATACAATTTTTAGGAGTTAGTGCATGTCTAATGCAAGATTAATCACCATATTATGAGAGCCAATGCTATCATCCAGCAAAAAATACTCATTTTCGCCCAACGTGGGGCTCGAACCCACTACCCTGAGATTAAGAGTCTCATGCTCTACCGACTGAGCTAGCCGGGCTCCCACTTAAATATGGTATGCAGACTCATCATTTTTTATTAAGGAAAACTGTTTCTGGATATTCCTCTGCTCTTGTTTTGCAAGGAACTTCACTTTTATACATCCTTCAGAGGAAAGAATGTCAAGTAAAATAAGACGAAATGAAAATGGAAGGTGTGAAATTTTCATTTTGAGATTGCATAAGAAATCAAATTCCTCTCACGTGCTATAGAATACCTAAACACTTTTGATTAAACCACTTAATTTGTTATAATGACACCAAATTTGAAAGCCATCTGTGACTTTTCTGTTCTTACTCTGCAACAACCATGGCAATTACAAGTTAAAAAGTAAAATGTATGCAAATTTTAGAATGGAGAATGCGGGCATCGATCCCGCTACCTCTCGCATGCTAAGCGAGCACTCTACCATTTGAGCTAATTCCCCTGTGTGCTCACTCAGCATCACATTTCAAAAGTAACGTTACTGCTGTCCACACTTTATTTTAAGTCTAATTGCCCATAACATGAGTGTTCAGTTCACTCCTAACTGATGCCTTAACTACACCTAGGGGATGTTTTACACTTCAGGTTGGCATGTTTAGTACTTGAATAGGAGTGATATCACTGTATGTTAACCTAGACTCAGGCCCTACCTAATCTTGGAGATACATTTCTCATGAATGAGTAACCAAGGGAGATACAATTTTTAGGAGTTAGTGCATGTCTAATGCAAGATTAATCACCATATTATGAGAGCCAATGCTATCATCCAGCAAAAAATACTCGTTTTCGCCCAACGTGGGGCTCGAACCCACGACCCTGAGATTAAGAGTCTCATGCTCTACCGACTGAGCTAGCCGGGCTCCCACTTAAATATGGTATGCAGACTCATCATTTTTTATTAAGGAAAACCGTTTCTGGATATTCCTCTGCTCTTGTTTTGCAAGGAACTTCACTTTTATACATCCTTCAGAGGAAAGAATGTCAAGTAAAATAAGACGAAATGAAAATGGAAGGTGTGAAATTTTCATTTTGAGATTGCATAAGAAATCAAATTCCTCTCACGTGCTATAGAATACCTAAACACTTTTGATTAAACCACTTTAGTTGTTATAATGACACCAAATTTGAAAGCCATCTGTGACTTTTCTGTTCTTACTCTGCAACAACCATGACAATTACAAGTTAAAAAGTAAAATGTTTGCAAATTTTAGAATGGAGAATGCGGGCATCGATCCCGCTACCTCTCGCATGCTAAGCGAGCGCTCTACCATTTGAGCTAATTCCCCTGTGTGCTCACTCAGCATCACATTTCAAAAGTAACGTTACTGCTGTCCACACTTTATTTTAAGTCTAATTGCCCATAACATGAGTGTTCAGTTCACTCCTAACTGATGCCTTAACTACACCTAGGGGATGTTTTACACTTCAGGTTGGCATGTTTAGTACTTGAATAGGAGTGATATCACTGTATGTTAACCTAGACTCAGGCCCTACCTAATCTTGGAGATACATTTCTCATGAATGAGTAACCAAGGGAGATACAATTTTTAGGAGTTAGTGCATGTCTAATGCAAGATTAATCACCATATTATGAGAGCCAATGCTATCATCCAGCAAAAAATACTCGTTTTCGCCCAACGTGGGGCTCGAACCCACGACCCTGAGATTAAGAGTCTCATGCTCTACCGACTGAGCTAGCCGGGCTCCCACTTAAATATGGTATGCAGACTCATCATTTTTTATTAAGGAAAACCGTTTCTGGATATTCCTCTGCTCTTGTTTTGCAAGGAACTTCACTTTTATACATCCTTCAGAGGAAAGAATGTCAAGTAAAATAAGACGAAATGAAAATGGAAGGTGTGAAATTTTCATTTTGAGATTGCATAAGAAATCAAATTCCTCTCACGTGCTATAGAATACCTAAACACTTTTGATTAAACCACTTTAGTTGTTATAATGACACCAAATTTGAAAGCCATCTGTGACTTTTCTGTTCTTACTCTGCAACAACCATGGCAATTACAAGTTAAAAAGTAAAATGTATGCAAATTTTAGAATGGAGAATGCGGGCATCGATCCCGCTACCTCTCGCATGCTAAGCGAGCACTCTACCATTTGAGCTAATTCCCCTGTGTGCTCACTCAGCATCACATTTCAAAAGTAACGTTACTGCTGTCCACACTTTATTTTAAGTCTAATTGCCCATAACATGAGTGTTCAGTTCACTCCTAACTGATGCCTTAACTACACCTAGGGGATGTTTTACACTTCAGGTTGGCATGTTTAGTACTTGAATAGGAGTGATATCACTGTATGTTAACCTAGACTCAGGCCCTACCTAATCTTGGAGATACATTTCTCATGAATGAGTAACCAAGGGAGATACAATTTTTAGGAGTTAGTGCATGTCTAATGCAAGATTAATCACCATATTATGAGAGCCAATGCTATCATCCAGCAAAAAATACTCGTTTTCGCCCAACGTGGGGCTCGAACCCACGACCCTGAGATTAAGAGTCTCATAGCTCTACCGACTGAGCTAGCCGGGACCCAAATAAATATGGTATGCAGACTCATCATTTTTTATTAAGGAAAACCGTTTCTGGATATTCCTCTGCTCTTGTTTTGCAAGGAACTTCACTTTTATACATCCTTCAGAGGAAAGAATGTCAAGTAAAATAAGACGAAATGAAAATGGAAGGTGTGAAATGTTCATTTTGAGATTGCATAAGAAATCAAATTCCTCTCACGTGCTATAGAATACCTAAACACTTTTGATTAAACCACTTTAGTTGTTATAATGACACCAAATTTGAAAGCCATCTGTGACTTTTCTGTTCTTACTCTGCAACAACCATGGCAATTACAAGTTAAAAAGTAAAATGTATGCAAATTTTAGAATGGAGAATGCGGGCATCGATCCCGCTACCTCTCGCATGCTAAGCGAGCACTCTACCATTTGTGCTAATTCCCCTGTGTGCTCACTCAGCATCACATTTCAAAAGTAACGTTACTGCTGTCCACACTTTATTTTAAGTCTAATTGCCCATAACATGAGTGTTCAGTTCACTCCTAACTGATGCCTTAACTACACCTAGGGGATGTTTTACACTTCAGGTTGGCATGTTTAGTACTTGAATAGGAGTGATATCACTGTATGTTAACCTAGACTCAGGCCCTACCTAATCTTGGAGATACATTTCTCATGAATGAGTAACCAAGGGAGATACAATTTTTAGGAGTTAGTGCATGTCTAATGCAAGATTAATCACCATATTATGAGAGCCAATGCTATCATCCAGCAAAAAATACTCATTTTCGCCCAACGTGGGGCTCGAACCCACTACCCTGAGATTAAGAGTCTCATGCTCTACCGACTGAGCTAGCCGGGCTCCCACTTAAATATGGTATGCAGACTCATCATTTTTTATTAAGGAAAACTGTTTCTGGATATTCCTCTGCTCTTGTTTTGCAAGGAACTTCACTTTTATACATCCTTCAGAGGAAAGAATGTCAAGTAAAATAAGACGAAATGAAAATGGAAGGTGTGAAATTTTCATTTTGAGATTGCATAAGAAATCAAATTCCTCTCACGTGCTATAGAATACCTAAACACTTTTGATTAAACCACTTAATTTGTTATAATGACACCAAATTTGAAAGCCATCTGTGACTTTTCTGTTCTTACTCTGCAACAACCATGGCAATTACAAGTTAAAAAGTAAAATGTATGCAAATTTTAGAATGGAGAATGCGGGCATCGATCCCGCTACCTCTCGCATGCTAAGCGAGCACTCTACCATTTGAGCTAATTCCCCTGGGTGCTCACTCAGCATCACATTTCAAAAGTAACGTTACTGCTGTCCACACTTTATTTTAAGTCTAATTGCCCATAACATGAGTGTTCAGTTCACTCCTAACTGATGCCTTAACTACACCTAGGGGATGTTTTACACTTCAGGTTGGCATGTTTAGTACTTGAATAGGAGTGATATCACTGTATGTTAACCTAGACTCAGGCCCTACCTAATCTTGGAGATACATTTCTCATGAATGAGTAACCAAGGGAGATACAATTTTTAGGAGTTAGTGCATGTCTAATGCAAGATTAATCACCATATTATGAGAGCCAATGCTATCATCCAGCAAAAAATACTCGTTTTCGCCCAACGTGGGGCTCGAACCCACGACCCTGAGATTAAGAGTCTCATGCTCTACCGACTGAGCTAGCCGGGCTCCCACTTAAATATGGTATGCAGACTCATCATTTTTTATTAAGGAAAACCGTTTCTGGATATTCCTCTGCTCTTGTTTTGCAAGGAACTTCACTTTTATACATCCTTCAGAGGAAAGAATGTCAAGTAAAATAAGACGAAATGAAAATGGAAGGTGTGAAATTTTCATTTTGAGATTGCATAAGAAATCAAATTCCTCTCACGTGCTATAGAATACCTAAACACTTTTGATTAAACCACTTTAGTTGTTATAATGACACCAAATTTGAAAGCCATCTGTGACTTTTCTGTTCTTACTCTGCAACAACCATGACAATTACAAGTTAAAAAGTAAAATGTTTGCAAATTTTAGAATGGAGAATGCGGGCATCGATCCCGCTACCTCTCGCATGCTAAGCGAGCGCTCTACCATTTGAGCTAATTCCCCTGTGTGCTCACTCAGCATCACATTTCAAAAGTAACGTTACTGCTGTCCACACTTTATTTTAAGTCTAATTGCCCATAACATGAGTGTTCAGTTCACTCCTAACTGATGCCTTAACTACACCTAGGGGATGTTTTACACTTCAGGTTGGCATGTTTAGTACTTGAATAGGAGTGATATCACTGTATGTTAACCTAGACTCAGGCCCTACCTAATCTTGGAGATACATTTCTCATGAATGAGTAACCAAGGGAGATACAATTTTTAGGAGTTAGTGCATGTCTAATGCAAGATTAATCACCATATTATGAGAGCCAATGCTATCATCCAGCAAAAAATACTCGTTTTCGCCCAACGTGGGGCTCGAACCCACGACCCTGAGATTAAGAGTCTCATGCTCTACCGACTGAGCTAGCCGGGCTCCCACTTAAATATGGTATGCAGACTCATCATTTTTTATTAAGGAAAACCGTTTCTGGATATTCCTCTGCTCTTGTTTTGCAAGGAACTTCACTTTTATACATCCTTCAGAGGAAAGAATGTCAAGTAAAATAAGACGAAATGAAAATGGAAGGTGTGAAATTTTCATTTTGAGATTGCATAAGAAATCAAATTCCTCTCACGTGCTATAGAATACCTAAACACTTTTGATTAAACCACTTTAGTTGTTATAATGACACCAAATTTGAAAGCCATCTGTGACTTTTCTGTTCTTACTCTGCAACAACCATGGCAATTACAAGTTAAAAAGTAAAATGTATGCAAATTTTAGAATGGAGAATGCGGGCATCGATCCCGCTACCTCTCGCATGCTAAGCGAGCACTCTACCATTTGAGCTAATTCCCCTGTGTGCTCACTCAGCATCACATTTCAAAAGTAACGTTACTGCTGTCCACACTTTATTTTAAGTCTAATTGCCCATAACATGAGTGTTCAGTTCACTCCTAACTGATGCCTTAACTACACCTAGGGGATGTTTTACACTTCAGGTTGGCATGTTTAGTACTTGAATAGGAGTGATATCACTGTATGTTAACCTAGACTCAGGCCCTACCTAATCTTGGAGATACATTTCTCATGAATGAGTAACCAAGGGAGATACAATTTTTAGGAGTTAGTGCATGTCTAATGCAAGATTAATCACCATATTATGAGAGCCAATGCTATCATCCAGCAAAAAATACTCGTTTTCGCCCAACGTGGGGCTCGAACCCACGACCCTGAGATTAAGAGTCTCATGCTCTACCGACTGAGCTAGCCGGGCTCCCACTTAAATATGGTATGCAGACTCATCATTTTTTATTAAGGAAAACCGTTTCTGGATATTCCTCTGCTCTTGTTTTGCAAGGAACTTCACTTTTATACATCCTTCAGAGGAAAGAATGTCAAGTAAAATAAGACGAAATGAAAATGGAAGGTGTGAAATTTTCATTTTGAGATTGCATAAGAAATCAAATTCCTCTCACGTGCTATAGAATACCTAAACACTTTTGATTAAACCACTTTAGTTGTTATAATGACACCAAATTTGAAAGCCATCTGTGACTTTTCTGTTCTTACTCTGCAACAACCATGACAATTACAAGTTAAAAAGTAAAATGTTTGCAAATTTTAGAATGGAGAATGCGGGCATCGATCCCGCTACCTCTCGCATGCTAAGCGAGCGCTCTACCATTTGAGCTAATTCCCCTGTGTGCTCACTCAGCATCACATTTCAAAAGTAACGTTACTGCTGTCCACACTTTATTTTAAGTCTAATTGCCCATAACATGAGTGTTCAGTTCACTCCTAACTGATGCCTTAACTACACCTAGGGGATGTTTTACACTTCAGGTTGGCATGTTTAGTACTTGAATAGGAGTGATATCACTGTATGTTAACCTAGACTCAGGCCCTACCTAATCTTGGAGATACATTTCTCATGAATGAGTAACCAAGGGAGATACAATTTTTAGGAGTTAGTGCATGTCTAATGCAAGATTAATCACCATATTATGAGAGCCAATGCTATCATCCAGCAAAAAATACTCGTTTTCGCCCAACGTGGGGCTCGAACCCACGACCCTGAGATTAAGAGTCTCATGCTCTACCGACTGAGCTAGCCGGGCTCCCACTTAAATATGGTATGCAGACTCATCATTTTTTATTAAGGAAAACCGTTTCTGGATATTCCTCTGCTCTTGTTTTGCAAGGAACTTCACTTTTATACATCCTTCAGAGGAAAGAATGTCAAGTAAAATAAGACGAAATGAAAATGGAAGGTGTGAAATTTTCATTTTGAGATTGCATAAGAAATCAAATTCCTCTCACGTGCTATAGAATACCTAAACACTTTTGATTAAACCACTTTAGTTGTTATAATGACACCAAATTTGAAAGCCATCTGTGACTTTTCTGTTCTTACTCTGCAACAACCATGACAATTACAAGTTAAAAAGTAAAATGTTTGCAAATTTTAGAATGGAGAATGCGGGCATCGATCCCGCTACCTCTCGCATGCTAAGCGAGCGCTCTACCATTTGAGCTAATTCCCCTGTGTGCTCACTCAGCATCACATTTCAAAAGTAACGTTACTGCTGTCCACACTTTATTTTAAGTCTAATTGCCCATAACATGAGTGTTCAGTTCACTCCTAACTGATGCCTTAACTACACCTAGGGGATGTTTTACACTTCAGGTTGGCATGTTTAGTACTTGAATAGGAGTGATATCACTGTATGTTAACCTAGACTCAGGCCCTACCTAATCTTGGAGATACATTTCTCATGAATGAGTAACCAAGGGAGATACAATTTTTAGGAGTTAGTGCATGTCTAATGCAAGATTAATCACCATATTATGAGAGCCAATGCTATCATCCAGCAAAAAATACTCGTTTTCGCCCAACGTGGGGCTCGAACCCACGACCCTGAGATTAAGAGTCTCATGCTCTACCGACTGAGCTAGCCGGGCTCCCACTTAAATATGGTATGCAGACTCATCATTTTTTATTAAGGAAAACCGTTTCTGGATATTCCTCTGCTCTTGTTTTGCAAGGAACTTCACTTTTATACATCCTTCAGAGGAAAGAATGTCAAGTAAAATAAGACGAAATGAAAATGGAAGGTGTGAAATTTTCATTTTGAGATTGCATAAGAAATCAAATTCCTCTCACGTGCTATAGAATACCTAAACACTTTTGATTAAACCACTTTAGTTGTTATAATGACACCAAATTTGAAAGCCATCTGTGACTTTTCTGTTCTTACTCTGCAACAACCATGGCAATTACAAGTTAAAAAGTAAAATGTATGCAAATTTTAGAATGGAGAATGCGGGCATCGATCCCGCTACCTCTCGCATGCTAAGCGAGCACTCTACCATTTGAGCTAATTCCCCTGTGTGCTCACTTAGCATCACATTTCAAAAGTAACGTTACTGCTGTCCACACTTTATTTTAAGTCTAATTGCCCATAACATGAGTGTTCAGTTCACTCCTAACTGATGCCTTAACTACACCTAGGGGATGTTTTACACTTCAGGTTGGCATGTTTAGTACTTGAATAGGAGTGATATCACTGTATGTTAACCTAGACTCAGGCCCTACCTAATCTTGGAGATACATTTCTCATGAATGAGTAACCAAGGGAGATACAATTTTTAGGAGTTAGTGCATGTCTAATGCAAGATTAATCACCATATTATGAGAGCCAATGCTATCATCCAGCAAAAAATACTCGTTTTTGCCCAACGTGGGGCTCGAACCCACGACCCTGAGATTAAGAGTCTCATGCTCTACCGACTGAGCTAGCCGGGCTCCCACTTAAATATGGTATGCAGACTCATCATTTTTTATTAAGGAAAACCGTTTCTGGATATTCCTCTGCTCTTGTTTTGCAAGGAACTTCACTTTTATACATCCTTCAGAGGAAAGAATGTCAAGTAAAATAAGACGAAATGAAAATGGAAGGTGTGAAATTTTCATTTTGAGATTGCATAAGAAATCAAATTCCTCTCACGTGCTATAGAATACCTAAACACTTTTGATTAAACCACTTTAGTTGTTATAATGACACCAAATTTGAAAGCCATCTGTGACTTTTCTGTTCTTACTCTGCAACAACCATGGCAATTACAAGTTAAAAAGTATGCAAATTTTAGAATGGAGAATGCGGGCATCGATCCCGCTACCTCTCGCATGCTAAGCGAGCGCTCTACCATTTGAGCTAATTCCCCTGTGTGCTCACTCAGCATCACATTTCAAAAGTAACGTTACTGCTGTCCACACTTTATTTTAAGTCTAATTGCCCATAACATGAGTGTTCAGTTCACTCCTAACTGATGCCTTAACTACACCTAGGGGATGTTTTACACTTCAGGTTGGCATGTTTAGTACTTGAATAGGAGTGATATCACTGTATGTTAACCTAGACTCAGGCCCTACCTAATCTTGGAGATACATTTCTCATGAATGAGTAACCAAGGGAGATACAATTTTTAGGAGTTAGTGCATGTCTAATGCAAGATTAATCACCATATTATGAGAGCCAATGCTATCATCCAGCAAAAAATACTCGTTTTCGCCCAACGTGGGGCTCGAACCCACGACCCTGAGATTAAGAGTCTCATGCTCTACCGACTGAGCTAGCCGGGCTCCCACTTAAATATGGTATGCAGACTCATCATTTTTTATTAAGGAAAACCGTTTCTGGATATTCCTCTGCTCTTGTTTTGCAAGGAACTTCACTTTTATACATCCTTCAGAGGAAAGAATGTCAAGTAAAATAAGACGAAATGAAAATGGAAGGTGTGAAATTTTCATTTTGAGACTGCATAAGAAATCAAATTCCTCTCACGTGCTATGGAATACCTAAACACTTTTGATTAAACCACTTTAGTTGTTATAATGACACCAAATTTGAAAGCCATCTGTGACTTTTCTGTTCTTACTCTGCAACAACCATGGCAATTACAAGTTAAAAAGTAAAATGTATGCAAATTTTAGAATGGAGAATGCGGGCATCGATCCCGCTACCTCTCGCATGCTAAGCGAGCGCTCTACCATTTGAGCTAATTCCCCTGTGTGCTCACTCAGCATCACATTTCAAAAGTAACGTTACTGCTGTCCACACTTTATTTTAAGTCTAATTGCCCATAACATGAGTGTTCAGTTCACTCCTAACTGATGCCTTAACTACACCTAGGGGATGTTTTACACTTCAGGTTGGCATGTTTAGTACTTGAATAGGAGTGATATCACTGTATGTTAACCTAGACTCAGGCCCTACCTAATCTTGGAGATACATTTCTCATGAATGAGTAACCAAGGGAGATACAATTTTTAGGAGTTAGTGCATGTCTAATGCAAGATTAATCACCATATTATGAGAGCCAATGCTATCATCCAGCAAAAAATACTCGTTTTCGCCCAACGTGGGGCTCGAACCCACGACCCTGAGATTAAGAGTCTCATGCTCTACCGACTGAGCTAGCCGGGCTCCCACTTAAATATGGTATGCAGACTCATCATTTTTTATTAAGGAAAACCGTTTCTGGATATTCCTCTGCTCTTGTTTTGCAAGGAACTTCACTTTTATACATCCTTCAGAGGAAAGAATGTCAAGTAAAATAATACGAAATGAAAATGGAAGGTGTGAAATTTTCATTTTGAGATTGCATAAGAAATCAAATTCCTCTCACGTGCTATAGAATACCTAAACACTTTTGATTAAACCACTTTAGTTGTTATAATGACACCAAATTTGAAAGCCATCTGTGACTTTTCTGTTCTTACTCTGCAACAACCATGGCAATTACAAGTTAAAAAGTAAAATGTATGCAAATTTTAGAATGGAAAATGCGGGCATCGATCCCGCTACCTCTCGCATGCTAAGCGAGCGCTCTACCATTTGAGCTAATTCCCCTGTGTGCTCACTCAGCATCACATTTCAAAAGTAACGTTACTGCTGTCCACACTTTATTTTAAGTCTAATTGCCCATAACATGAGTGTTCAGTTCACTCCTAACTGATGCCTTAACTACACCTAGGGGATGTTTTACACTTCAGGTTGGCATGTTTAGTACTTGAATAGGAGTGATATCACTGTATGTTAACCTAGACTCAGGCCCTACCTAATCTTGGAGATACATTTCTCATGAATGAGTAACCAAGGGAGATACAATTTTTAGGAGTTAGTGCATGTCTAATGCAAGATTAATCACCATATTATGAGAGCCAATGCTATCATCCAGCAACGTGGGGCTCGAACCCACGACCCTGAGATTAAGAGTCTCATGCTCTACCGACTGAGCTAGCCGGGCTCCCACTTAAATATGGTATGCAGACTCATCATTTTTTATTAAGGAAAACTGTTTCTGGATATTCCTCTGCTCTTGTTTTGCAAGGAACTTCACTTTTATACATCCTTCAGAGGAAAGAATGTCAAGTAAAATAAGACGAAATGAAAATGGAAGGTGTGAAATTTTCATTTTGAGATTGCATAAGAAATCAAATTCCTCTCACGTGCTATAGAATACCTAAACACTTTTGATTAAACCACTTTAGTTGTTATAATGACACCAAATTTGAAAGCCATCTGTGACTTTTCTGTTCTTACTCTGCAACAACCATGGCAATTACAAGTTAAAAAGTAAAATGTATGCAAATTTTAGAATGGAGAATGCGGGCATCGATCCCGCTACCTCTCGCATGCTAAGCGAGCACTCTACCATTTGAGCTAATTCCCCTGTGTGCTCACTCAGCATCACATTTCAAAAGTAACGTTACTGCTGTCCACACTTTATTTTAAGTCTAATTGCCCATAACATGAGTGTTCAGTTCACTCCTAACTGATGCCTTAACTACACCTAGGGGATGTTTTACACTTCAGGTTGGCATGTTTAGTACTTGAATAGGAGTGATATCACTGTATGTTAACCTAGACTCAGGCCCTACCTAATCTTGGAGATACATTTCTCATGAATGAGTAACCAAGGGAGATACAATTTTTAGGAGTTAGTGCATGTCTAATGCAAGATTAATCACCATATTATGAGAGCCAATGCTATCATCCAGCAACGTGGGGCTCGAACCCACGACCCTGAGATTAAGAGTCTCATGCTCTACCGACTGAGCTAGCCGGGCTCCCACTTAAATATGGTATGCAGACTCATCATTTTTTATTAAGGAAAACTGTTTCTGGATATTCCTCTGCTCTTGTTTTGCAAGGAACTTCACTTTTATACATCCTTCAGAGGAAAGAATGTCAAGTAAAATAAGACGAAATGAAAATGGAAGGTGTGAAATTTTCATTTTGAGATTGCATAAGAAATCAAATTCCTCTCACGTGCTATAGAATACCTAAACACTTTTGATTAAACCACTTTAGTTGTTATAATGACACCAAATTTGAAAGCCATCTGTGACTTTTCTGTTCTTACTCTGCAACAACCATGGCAATTACAAGTTAAAAAGTAAAATGTATGCAAATTTTAGAATGGAGAATGCGGGCATCGATCCCGCTACCTCTCGCATGCTAAGCGAGCACTCTACCATTTGAGCTAATTCCCCTGTGTGCTCACTCAGCATCACATTTCAAAAGTAACGTTACTGCTGTCCACACTTTATTTTAAGTCTAATTGCCCATAACATGAGTGTTCAGTTCACTCCTAACTGATGCCTTAACTACACCTAGGGGATGTTTTACACTTCAGGTTGGCATGTTTAGTACTTGAATAGGAGTGATATCACTGTATGTTAACCTAGACTCAGGCCCTACCTAATCTTGGAGATACATTTCTCATGAATGAGTAACCAAGGGAGATACAATTTTTAGGAGTTAGTGCATGTCTAATGCAAGATTAATCACCATATTATGAGAGCCAATGCTATCATCCAGCAAAAAATACTCGTTTTCGCCCAACGTGGGGCTCGAACCCACGACCCTGAGATTAAGAGTCTCATGCTCTACCGACTGAGCTAGCCGGGCTCCCACTTAAATATGGTATGCAGACTCATCATTTTTTATTAAGGAAAACTGTTTCTGGATATTCCTCTGCTCTTGTTTTGCAAGGAACTTCACTTCTATACATCCTTCAGAGGAAAGAATGTCAAGTAAAATAAGACGAAATGAAAATGGAAGGTGTGAAATTTTCATTTTGAGATTGCATAAGAAATCAAATTCCTCTCACGTGCTATAGAATACCTAAACACTTTTGATTAAACCACTTTAGTTGTTATAATGACACCAAATTTGAAAGCCATCTGTGACTTTTCTGTTCTTACTCTGCAACAACCATGGCAATTACAAGTTAAAAAGTAAAATGTATGCAAATTTTAGAATGGAGAATGCGGGCATCGATTCCGCTACCTCTCGCATGCTAAGCGAGCGCTCTACCATTTGAGCTAATTCCCCTGTGTGCTCACTCAGCATCACATTTCAAAAGTAACGTTACTGCTGTCCACACTTTATTTTAAGTCTAATTGCCCATAACATGAGTGTTCAGTTCACTCCTAACTGATGCCTTAACTACACCTAGGGGATGTTTTACACTTCAGGTTGGCATGTTTAGTACTTGAATAGGAGTGATATCACTGTATGTTAACCTAGACTCAGGCCCTACCTAATCTTGGAGATACATTTCTCATGAATGAGTAACCAAGGGAGATACAATTTTTAGGAGTTAGTGCATGTCTAATGCAAGATTAATCACCATATTATGAGAGCCAATGCTATCATCCAGCAACGTGGGGCTCGAACCCACGACCCTGAGATTAAGAGTCTCATGCTCTACCGACTGAGCTAGCCGGGCTCCCACTTAAATATGGTATGCAGACTCATCATTTTTTATTAAGGAAAACTGTTTCTGGATATTCCTCTGCTCTTGTTTTGCAAGGAACTTCACTTTTATACATCCTTCAGAGGAAAGAATGTCAAGTAAAATAAGACGAAATGAAAATGGAAGGTGTGAAATTTTCATTTTGAGATTGCATAAGAAATCAAATTCCTCTCACGTGCTATAGAATACCTAAACACTTTTGATTAAACCACTTTAGTTGTTATAATGACACCAAATTTGAAAGCCATCTGTGACTTTTCTGTTCTTACTCTGCAACAACCATGGCAATTACAAGTTAAAAAGTAAAATGTATGCAAATTTTAGAATGGAGAATGCGGGCATCGATCCCGCTACCTCTCGCATGCTAAGCGAGCGCTCTACCATTTGAGCTAATTCCCCTGTGTGCTCACTCAGCATCACATTTCAAAAGTAACGTTACTGCTGTCCACACTTTATTTTAAGTCTAATTGCCCATAACATGAGTGTTCAGTTCACTCCTAACTGATGCCTTAACTACACCTAGGGGATGTTTTACACTTCAGGTTGGCATGTTTAGTACTTGAATAGGAGTGATATCACTGTATGTTAACCTAGACTCAGGCCCTACCTAATCTTGGAGATACATTTCTCATGAATGAGTAACCAAGGGAGATACAATTTTTAGGAGTTAGTGCATGTCTAATGCAAGATTAATCACCATATTATGAGAGCCAATGCTATCATCCAGCAAAAAATACTCGTTTTCGCCCAACGTGGGGCTCGAACCCACGACCCTGAGATTAAGAGTCTCATGCTCTACCGACTGAGCTAGCCGGGCTCCCACTTAAATATGGTATGCAGACTCATCATTTTTTATTAAGGAAAACCGTTTCTGGATATTCCTCTGCTCTTGTTTTGCAAGGAACTTCACTTTTATACATCCTTCAGAGGAAAGAATGTCAAGTAAAATAAGACGAAATGAAAATGGAAGGTGTGAAATTTTCATTTTGAGATTGCATAAGAAATCAAATTCCTCTCACGTGCTATAGAATACCTAAACACTTTTGATTAAACCACTTAAGTTGTTATAATGACACCAAATTTGAAAGCCATCTGTGACTTTTCTGTTCTTACTCTGCAACAACCATGGCAATTACAAGTTAAAAAGTAAAATGTATGCAAATTTTAGAATGGAGAATGCGGGCATCGATCCCGCTACCTCTCGCATGCTAAGCGAGCACTCTACCATTTGAGCTAATTCCCCTGTGTGCTCACTCAGCATCACATTTCAAAAGTAACGTTACTGCTGTCCACACTTTATTTTAAGTCTAATTGCCCATAACATGAGTGTTCAGTTCACTCCTAACTGATGCCTTAACTACACCTAGGGGATGTTTTACACTTCAGGTTGGCATGTTTAGTACTTGAATAGGAGTGATATCACTGTATGTTAACCTAGACTCAGGCCCTACCTAATCTTGGAGATACATTTCTCATGAATGAGTAACCAAGGGAGATACAATTTTTAGGAGTTAGTGCATGTCTAATGCAAGATTAATCACCATATTATGAGAGCCAATGCTATCATCCAGCAAAAAATACTCGTTTTCGCCCAACGTGGGGCTCGAACCCACGACCCTGAGATTAAGAGTCTCATGCTCTACCGACTGAGCTAGCCGGGCTCCCACTTAAATATGGTATGCAGACTCATCATTTTTTATTAAGGAAAACCGTTTCTGGATATTCCTCTGCTCTTGTTTTGCAAGGAACTTCACTTTTATACATCCTTCAGAGGAAAGAATGTCAAGTAAAATAAGACGAAATGAAAATGGAAGGTGTGAAATTTTCATTTTGAGATTGCATAAGAAATCAAATTCCTCTCACGTGCTATAGAATACCTAAACACTTTTGATTAAACCACTTTAGTTGTTATAATGACACCAAATTTGAAAGCCATCTGTGACTTTTCTGTTCTTACTCTGCAACAACCATGGCAATTACAAGTTAAAAAGTAAAATGTATGCAAATTTTAGAATGGAGAATGCGGGCATCGATTCCGCTACCTCTCGCATGCTAAGCGAGCGCTCTACCATTTGAGCTAATTCCCCTGTGTGCTCACTCAGCATCACATTTCAAAAGTAACGTTACTGCTGTCCACACTTTATTTTAAGTCTAATTGCCCATAACATGAGTGTTCAGTTCACTCCTAACTGATGCCTTAACTACACCTAGGGGATGTTTTACACTTCAGGTTGGCATGTTTAGTACTTGAATAGGAGTGATATCACTGTATGTTAACCTAGACTCAGGCCCTACCTAATCTTGGAGATACATTTCTCATGAATGAGTAACCAAGGGAGATACAATTTTTAGGAGTTAGTGCATGTCTAATGCAAGATTAATCACCATATTATGAGAGCCAATGCTATCATCCAGCAAAAAATACTCGTTTTTGCCCAACGTGGGGCTCGAACCCACGACCCTGAGATTAAGAGTCTCATGCTCTACCGACTGAGCTAGCCGGGCTCCCACTTAAATATGGTATGCAGACTCATCATTTTTTATTAAGGAAAACCGTTTCTGGATATTCCTCTGCTCTTGTTTTGCAAGGAACTTCACTTTTATACATCCTTCAGAGGAAAGAATGTCAAGTAAAATAAGACGAAATGAAAATGGAAGGTGTGAAATTTTCATTTTGAGATTGCATAAGAAATCAAATTCCTCTCACGTGCTATAGAATACCTAAACACTTTTGATTAAACCACTTAAGTTGTTATAATGACACCAAATTTGAAAGCCATCTGTGACTTTTCTGTTCTTACTCTGCAACAACCATGGCAATTACAAGTTAAAAAGTAAAATGTATGCAAATTTTAGAATGGAGAATGCGGGCATCGATCCCGCTACCTCTCGCATGCTAAGCGAGCACTCTACCATTTGAGCTAATTCCCCTGTGTGCTCACTCAGCATCACATTTCAAAAGTAACGTTACTGCTGTCCACACTTTATTTTAAGTCTAATTGCCCATAACATGAGTGTTCAGTTCACTCCTAACTGATGCCTTAACTACACCTAGGGGATGTTTTACACTTCAGGTTGGCATGTTTAGTACTTGAATAGGAGTGATATCACTGTATGTTAACCTAGACTCAGGCCCTACCTAATCTTGGAGATACATTTCTCATGAATGAGTAACCAAGGGAGATACAATTTTTAGGAGTTAGTGCATGTCTAATGCAAGATTAATCACCATATTATGAGAGCCAATGCTATCATCCAGCAAAAAATACTCGTTTTCGCCCAACGTGGGGCTCGAACCCACGACCCTGAGATTAAGAGTCTCATGCTCTACCGACTGAGCTAGCCGGGCTCCCACTTAAATATGGTATGCAGACTCATCATTTTTTATTAAGGAAAACCGTTTCTGGATATTCCTCTGCTCTTGTTTTGCAAGGAACTTCACTTTTATACATCCTTCAGAGGAAAGAATGTCAAGTAAAATAAGACGAAATGAAAATGGAAGGTGTGAAATTTTCATTTTGAGATTGCATAAGAAATCAAATTCCTCTCACGTGCTATAGAATACCTAAACACTTTTGATTAAACCACTTTAGTTGTTATAATGACACCAAATTTGAAAGCCATCTGTGACTTTTCTGTTCTTACTCTGCAACAACCATGGCAATTACAAGTTAAAAAGTAAAATGTATGCAAATTTTAGAATGGAGAATGCGGGCATCGATCCCGCTACCTCTCGCATGCTAAGCGAGCGCTCTACCATTTGAGCTAATTCCCCTGTGTGCTCACTCAGCATCACATTTCAAAAGTAACGTTACTGCTGTCCACACTTTATTTTAAGTCTAATTGCCCATAACATGAGTGTTCAGTTCACTCCTAACTGATGCCTTAACTACACCTAGGGGATGTTTTACACTTCAGGTTGGCATGTTTAGTACTTGAATAGGAGTGATATCACTGTATGTTAACCTAGACTCAGGCCCTACCTAATCTTGGAGATACATTTCTCATGAATGAGTAACCAAGGGAGATACAATTTTTAGGAGTTAGTGCATGTCTAATGCAAGATTAATCACCATATTATGAGAGCCAATGCTATCATCCAGCAAAAAATACTCGTTTTCGCCCAACGTGGGGCTCGAACCCACGACCCTGAGATTAAGAGTCTCATGCTCTACCGACTGAGCTAGCCGGGCTCCCACTTAAATATGGTATGCAGACTCATCATTTTTTATTAAGGAAAACTGTTTCTGGATATTCCTCTGCTCTTGTTTTGCAAGGAACTTCACTTTTATACATCCTTCAGAGGAAAGAATGTCAAGTAAAATAATACGAAATGAAAATGGAAGGTGTGAAATTTTCATTTTGAGATTGCATAAGAAATCAAATTCCTCTCACGTGCTATAGAATACCTAAACACTTTTGATTAAACCACTTTAGTTGTTATAATGACACCAAATTTGAAAGCCATCTGTGACTTTTCTGTTCTTACTCTGCAACAACCATGGCAATTACAAGTTAAAAAGTAAAATGTATGCAAATTTTAGAATGGAGAATGCGGGCATCGATCCCGCTACCTCTCGCATGCTAAGCGAGCGCTCTACCATTTGAGCTAATTCCCCTGTGTGCTCACTCAGCATCACATTTCAAAAGTAACGTTACTGCTGTCCACACTTTATTTTAAGTCTAATTGCCCATAACATGAGTGTTCAGTTCACTCCTAACTGATGCCTTAACTACACCTAGGGGATGTTTTACACTTCAGGTTGGCATGTTTAGTACTTGAATAGGAGTGATATCACTGTATGTTAACCTAGACTCAGGCCCTACCTAATCTTGGAGATACATTTCTCATGAATGAGTAACCAAGGGAGATACAATTTTTAGGAGTTAGTGCATGTCTAATGCAAGATTAATCACCATATTATGAGAGCCAATGCTATCATCCAGCAAAAAATACTCGTTTTCGCCCAACGTGGGGCTCGAACCCACGACCCTGAGATTAAGAGTCTCATGCTCTACCGACTGAGCTAGCCGGGCTCCCAATTAAATATGGTATGCAGACTCATCATTTTTTATTAAGGAAAACCGTTTCTGGATATTCCTCTGCTCTTGTTTTGCAAGGAACTTCACTTTTATACATCCTTCAGAGGAAAGAATGTCAAGTAAAATAAGACGAAATGAAAATGGAAGGTGTGAAATTTTCATTTTGAGATTGCATAAGAAATCAAATTCCTCTCACGTGCTATAGAATACCTAAACACTTTTGATTAAACCACTTTAGTTGTTATAATGACACCAAATTTGAAAGCCATCTGTGACTTTTCTGTTCTTACTCTGCAACAACCATGGCAATTACAAGTTAAAAAGTAAAATGTATGCAAATTTTAGAATGGAGAATGCGGGCATCGATCCCGCTACCTCTCGCATGCTAAGCGAGCACTCTACCATTTGAGCTAATTCCCCTGTGTGCTCACTCAGCATCACATTTCAAAAGTAACGTTACTGCTGTCCACACTTTATTTTAAGTCTAATTGCCCATAACATGAGTGTTCAGTTCACTCCTAACTGATGCCTTAACTACACCTAGGGGATGTTTTACACTTCAGGTTGGCATGTTTAGTACTTGAATAGGAGTGATATCACTGTATGTTAACCTAGACTCAGGCCCTACCTAATCTTGGAGATACATTTCTCATGAATGAGTAACCAAGGGAGATACAATTTTTAGGAGTTAGTGCATGTCTAATGCAAGATTAATCACCATATTATGAGAGCCAATGCTATCATCCAGCAAAAAATACTCGTTTTCGCCCAACGTGGGGCTCGAACCCACGACCCTGAGATTAAGAGTCTCATGCTCTACCGACTGAGCTAGCCGGGCTCCCACTTAAATATGGTATGCAGACTCATCATTTTTTATTAAGGAAAACCGTTTCTGGATATTCCTCTGCTCTTGTTTTGCAAGGAACTTCACTTTTATACATCCTTCAGAGGAAAGAATGTCAAGTAAAATAAGACGAAATGAAAATGGAAGGTGTGAAATTTTCATTTTGAGATTGCATAAGAAATCAAATTCCTCTCACGTGCTATGGAATACCTAAACACTTTTGATTAAACCACTTTAGTTGTTATAATGACACCAAATTTGAAAGCCATCTGTGACTTTTCTGTTCTTACTCTGCAACAACCATGGCAATTACAAGTTAAAAAGTAAAATGTATGCAAATTTTAGAATGGAGAATGCGGGCATCGATCCCGCTACCTCTCGCATGCTAAGCGAGCGCTCTACCATTTGAGCTAATTCCCCTGTGTGCTCACTCAGCATCACATTTCAAAAGTAACGTTACTGCTGTCCACACTTTATTTTAAGTCTAATTGCCCATAACATGAGTGTTCAGTTCACTCCTAACTGATGCCTTAACTACACCTAGGGGATGTTTTACACTTCAGGTTGGCATGTTTAGTACTTGAATAGGAGTGATATCACTGTATGTTAACCTAGACTCAGGCCCTACCTAATCTTGGAGATACATTTCTCATGAATGAGTAACCAAGGGAGATACAATTTTTAGGAGTTAGTGCATGTCTAATGCAAGATTAATCACCATATTATGAGAGCCAATGCTATCATCCAGCAAAAAATACTCGTTTTCGCCCAACGTGGGGGTCGAACCCACGACCCTGAGATTAAGAGTCTCATGCTCTACCGACTGAGCTAGCCGGGCTCCCACTTAAATATGGTATGCAGACTCATCATTTTTTATTAAGGAAAACCGTTTCTGGATATTCCTCTGCTCTTGTTTTGCAAGGAACTTCACTTTTATACATCCTTCAGAGGAAAGAATGTCAAGTAAAATAAGACGAAATGAAAATGGAAGGTGTGAAATTTTCATTTTGAGATTGCATAAGAAATCAAATTCCTCTCACGTGCTATAGAATACCTAAACACTTTTGATTAAACCACTTTAGTTGTTATAATGACACCAAATTTGAAAGCCATCTGTGACTTTTCTGTTCTTACTCTGCAACAACCATGGCAATTACAAGTTAAAAAGTAAAATGTATGCAAATTTTAGAATGGAGAATGCGGGCATCGATCCCGCTACCTCTCGCATGCTAAGCGAGCGCTCTACCATTTGAGCTAATTCCCCTGTGTGCTCACTCAGCATCACATTTCAAAAGTAACGTTACTGCTGTCCACACTTTATTTTAAGTCTAATTGCCCATAACATGAGTGTTCAGTTCACTCCTAACTGATGCCTTAACTACACCTAGGGGATGTTTTACACTTCAGGTTGGCATGTTTAGTACTTGAATAGGAGTGATATCACTGTATGTTAACCTAGACTCAGGCCCTACCTAATCTTGGAGATACATTTCTCATGAATGAGTAACCAAGGGAGATACAATTTTTAGGAGTTAGTGCATGTCTAATGCAAGATTAATCACCATATTATGAGAGCCAATGCTATCATCCAGCAAAAAATACTCGTTTTCGCCCAACGTGGGGCTCGAACCCACGACCCTGAGATTAAGAGTCTCATGCTCTACCGACTGAGCTAGCCGGGCTCCCACTTAAATATGGTATGCAGACTCATCATTTTTTATTAAGGAAAACCGTTTCTGGATATTCCTCTGCTCTTGTTTTGCAAGGAACTTCACTTTTATACATCCTTCAGAGGAAAGAATGTCAAGTAAAATAATACGAAATGAAAATGGAAGGTGTGAAATTTTCATTTTGAGATTGCATAAGAAATCAAATTCCTCTCACGTGCTATAGAATACCTAAACACTTTTGATTAAACCACTTTAGTTGTTATAATGACACCAAATTTGAAAGCCATCTGTGACTTTTCTGTTCTTACTCTGCAACAACCATGGCAATTACAAGTTAAAAAGTAAAATGTATGCAAATTTTAGAATGGAGAATGCGGGCATCGATCCCGCTACCTCTCGCATGCTAAGCGAGCGCTCTACCATTTGAGCTAATTCCCCTGTGTGCTCACTCAGCATCACATTTCAAAAGTAACGTTACTGCTGTCCACACTTTATTTTAAGTCTAATTGCCCATAACATGAGTGTTCAGTTCACTCCTAACTGATGCCTTAACTACACCTAGGGGATGTTTTACACTTCAGGTTGGCATGTTTAGTACTTGAATAGGAGTGATATCACTGTATGTTAACCTAGACTCAGGCCCTACCTAATCTTGGAGATACATTTCTCATGAATGAGTAACCAAGGGAGATACAATTTTTAGGAGTTAGTGCATGTCTAATGCAAGATTAATCACCATATTATGAGAGCCAATGCTATCATCCAGCAACGTGGGGCTCGAACCCACGACCCTGAGATTAAGAGTCTCATGCTCTACCGACTGAGCTAGCCGGGCTCCCACTTAAATATGGTATGCAGACTCATCATTTTTTATTAAGGAAAACTGTTTCTGGATATTCCTCTGCTCTTGTTTTGCAAGGAACTTCACTTTTATACATCCTTCAGAGGAAAGAATGTCAAGTAAAATAAGACGAAATGAAAATGGAAGGTGTGAAATTTTCATTTTGAGATTGCATAAGAAATCAAATTCCTCTCACGTGCTATAGAATACCTAAACACTTTTGATTAAACTACTTTAGTTGTTATAATGACACCAAATTTGAAAGCCATCTGTGACTTTTCTGTTCTTACTCTGCAACAACCATGGCAATTACAAGTTAAAAAGTATGCAAATTTTAGAATGGAGAATGCGGGCATCGATCCCGCTACCTCTCGCATGCTAAGCGAGCACTCTATCATTTGAGCTAATTCCCCTGTGTGCTCACTCAGCATCACATTTCAAAAGTAACGTTACTGCTGTCCACACTTTATTTTAAGTCTAATTGCCCATAACATGAGTGTTCAGTTCACTCCTAACTGATGCCTTAACTACACCTAGGGGATGTTTTACACTTCAGGTTGGCATGTTTAGTACTTGAATAGGAGTGATATCACTGTATGTTAACCTAGACTCAGGCCCTACCTAATCTTGGAGATACATTTCTCATGAATGAGTAACCAAGGGAGATACAATTTTTAGGAGTTAGTGCATGTCTAATGCAAGATTAATCACCATATTATGAGAGCCAATGCTATCATCCAGCAAAAAATACTCGTTTTCGCCCAACGTGGGGCTCGAACCCACGACCCTGAGATTAAGAGTCTCATGCTCTACCGACTGAGCTAGCCGGGCTCCCACTTAAATATGGTATGCAGACTCATCATTTTTTATTAAGGAAAACCGTTTCTGGATATTCCTCTGCTCTTGTTTTGCAAGGAACTTCACTTTTATACATCCTTCAGAGGAAAGAATGTCAAGTAAAATAAGACGAAATGAAAATGGAAGGTGTGAAATTTTCATTTTGAGATTGCATAAGAAATCAAATTCCTCTCACGTGCTATAGAATACCTAAACACTTTTGATTAAACCACTTAAGTTGTTATAATGACACCAAATTTGAAAGCCATCTGTGACTTTTCTGTTCTTACTCTGCAACAACCATGGCAATTACAAGTTAAAAAGTAAAATGTATGCAAATTTTAGAATGGAGAATGCGGGCATCGATCCCGCTACCTCTCGCATGCTAAGCGAGCACTCTACCATTTGAGCTAATTCCCCTGTGTGCTCACTCAGCATCACATTTCAAAAGTAACGTTACTGCTGTCCACACTTTATTTTAAGTCTAATTGCCCATAACATGAGTGTTCAGTTCACTCCTAACTGATGCCTTAACTACACCTAGGGGATGTTTTACACTTCAGGTTGGCATGTTTAGTACTTGAATAGGAGTGATATCACTGTATGTTAACCTAGACTCAGGCCCTACCTAATCTTGGAGATACATTTCTCATGAATGAGTAACCAAGGGAGATACAATTTTTAGGAGTTAGTGCATGTCTAATGCAAGATTAATCACCATATTATGAGAGCCAATGCTATCATCCAGCAAAAAATACTCGTTTTCGCCCAACGTGGGGCTCGAACCCACGACCCTGAGATTAAGAGTCTCATGCTCTACCGACTGAGCTAGCCGGGCTCCCACTTAAATATGGTATGCAGACTCATCATTTTTTATTATGGAAAACTGTTTCTGGATATTCCTCTGCTCTTGTTTTGCAAGGAACTTCACTTTTATACATCCTTCAGAGGAAAGAATGTCAAGTAAAATAAGACGAAATGAAAATGGAAGGTGTGAAATTTTCATTTTGAGATTGCATAAGAAATCAAATTCCTCTCACGTGCTATAGAATACCTAAACACTTTTGATTAAACCACTTTAGTTGTTATAATGACACCAAATTTGAAAGCCATCTGTGACTTTTCTGTTCTTACTCTGCAACAACCATGGCAATTACAAGTTAAAAAGTAAAATGTATGCAAATTTTAGAATGGAGAATGCGGGCATCGATACCGCTACCTCTCGCATGCTAAGCGAGCGCTCTACCATTTGAGCTAATTCCCCTGTGTGCTCACTCAGCATCACATTTCAAAAGTAACGTTACTGCTGTCCACACTTTATTTTAAGTCTAATTGCCCATAACATGAGTGTTCAGTTCACTCCTAACTGATGCCTTAACTACACCTAGGGGATGTTTTACACTTCAGGTTGGCATGTTTAGTACTTGAATAGGAGTGATATCACTGTATGTTAACCTAGACTCAGGCCCTACCTAATCTTGGAGATACATTTCTCATGAATGAGTAACCAAGGGAGATACAATTTTTAGGAGTTAGTGCATGTCTAATGCAAGATTAATCACCATATTATGAGAGCCAATGCTATCATCCAGCAAAAAATACTCGTTTTCGCCCAACGTGGGGCTCGAACCCACAACCCTGAGATTAAGAGTCTCATGCTCTACCGACTGAGCTAGCCGGGCTCCCACTTAAATATGGTATGCAGACTCATCATTTTTTATTAAGGAAAACCGTTTCTGGATATTCCTCTGCTCTTGTTTTGCAAGGAACTTCACTTTTATACATCCTTCAGAGGAAAGAATGTCAAGTAAAATAAGACGAAATGAAAATGGAAGGTGTGAAATTTTCATTTTGAGATTGCATAAGAAATCAAATTCCTCTCACGTGCTATAGAATACCTAAACACTTTTGATTAAACCACTTAAGTTGTTATAATGACACCAAATTTGAAAGCCATCTGTGACTTTTCTGTTCTTACTCTGCAACAACCATGGCAATTACAAGTTAAAAAGTAAAATGTATGCAAATTTTAGAATGGAGAATGCGGGCATCGATCCCGCTACCTCTCGCATGCTAAGCGAGCGCTCTACCATTTGAGCTAATTCCCCTGTGTGCTCACTCAGCATCACATTTCAAAAGTAACGTTACTGCTGTCCACACTTCATTTTAAGTCTAATTGCCCATAACATGAGTGTTCAGTTCACTCCTAACTGATGCCTTAACTACACCTAGGGGATGTTTTACACTTCAGGTTGGCATGTTTAGTACTTGAATAGGAGTGATATCACTGTATGTTAACCTAGACTCAGGCCCTACCTAATCTTGGAGATACATTTCTCATGAATGAGTAACCAAGGGAGATACAATTTTTAGGAGTTAGTGCATGTCTAATGCAAGATTAATCACCATATTATGAGAGCCAATGCAATCATCCAGCAAAAAATACTCGTTTTTGCCCAACGTGGGGCTCGAACCCACGACCCTGAGATTAAGAGTCTCATAGCTCTACCGACTGAGCTAGCCGGGCTCCCACTTAAATATGGTATGCAGACTCATCATTTTTTATTAAGGAAAACCGTTTCTGGATATTCCTCTGCTCTTGTTTTGCAAGGAACTTCACTTTTATACATCCTTCAGAGGAAAGAATGTCAAGTAAAATAAGACGAAATGAAAATGGAAGGTGTGAAATTTTCATTTTGAGATTGCATAAGAAATCAAATTCCTCTCACGTGCTATAGAATACCTAAACACTTTTGATTAAACCACTTAAGTTGTTATAATGACACCAAATTTGAAAGCCATCTGTGACTTTTCTGTTCTTACTCTGCAACAACCATGGCAATTACAAGTTAAAAAGTAAAATGTATGCAAATTTTAGAATGGAGAATGCGGGCATCGATCCCGCTACCTCTCGCATGCTAAGCGAGCACTCTACCATTTGAGCTAATTCCCCTGTGTGCTCACTCAGCATCACATTTCAAAAGTAACGTTACTGCTGTCCACACTTTATTTTAAGTCTAATTGCCCATAACATGAGTGTTCAGTTCACTCCTAACTGATGCCTTAACTACACCTAGGGGATGTTTTACACTTCAGGTTGGCATGTTTAGTACTTGAATAGGAGTGATATCACTGTATGTTAACCTAGACTCAGGCCCTACCTAATCTTGGAGATACATTTCTCATGAATGAGTAACCAAGGGAGATACAATTTTTAGGAGTTAGTGCATGTCTAATGCAAGATTAATCACCATATTATGAGAGCCAATGCTATCATCCAGCAAAAAATACTCGTTTTCGCCCAACGTGGGGCTCGAACCCACGACCCTGAGATTAAGAGTCTCATGCTCTACCGACTGAGCTAGCCGGGCTCCCACTTAAATATGGTATGCAGACTCATCATTTTTTATTAAGGAAAACTGTTTCTGGATATTCCTCTGCTCTTGTTTTGCAAGGAACTTCACTTTTATACATCCTTCAGAGGAAAGAATGTCAAGTAAAATAATACGAAATGAAAATGGAAGGTGTGAAATTTTCATTTTGAGATTGCATAAGAAATCAAATTCCTCTCACGTGCTATAGAATACCTAAACACTTTTGATTAAACCACTTTAGTTGTTATAATGACACCAAATTTGAAAGCCATCTGTGACTTTTCTGTTCTTACTCTGCAACAACCATGGCAATTACAAGTTAAAAAGTAAAATGTATGCAAATTTTAGAATGGAGAATGCGGGCATCGATCCCGCTACCTCTCGCATGCTAAGCGAGCGCTCTACCATTTGAGCTAATTCCCCTGTGTGCTCACTCAGCATCACATTTCAAAAGTAACGTTACTGCTGTCCACACTTTATTTTAAGTCTAATTGCCCATAACATGAGTGTTCAGTTCACTCCTAACTGATGCCTTAACTACACCTAGGGGATGTTTTACACTTCAGGTTGGCATGTTTAGTACTTGAATAGGAGTGATATCACTGTATGTTAACCTAGACTCAGGCCCTACCTAATCTTGGAGATACATTTCTCATGAATGAGTAACCAAGGGAGATACAATTTTTAGGAGTTAGTGCATGTCTAATGCAAGATTAATCACCATATTATGAGAGCCAATGCTATCATCCAGCAAAAAATACTCGTTTTCGCCCAACGTGGGGCTCGAACCCACGAACCTGAGATTAAGAGTCTCATGCTCTACCGACTGAGCTAGCCGGGCTGCCACTTAAATATGGTATGCAGACTCATCATTTTTTATTAAGGAAAACCGTTTCTGGATATTCCTCTGCTCTTGTTTTGCAAGGAACTTCACTTTTATACATCCTTCAGAGGAAAGAATGTCAAGTAAAATAAGACGAAATGAAAATGGAAGGTGTGAAATTTTCATTTTGAGATTGCATAAGAAATCAAATTCCTCTCACGTGCTATAGAATACCTAAACACTTTTGATTAAACCACTTAAGTTGTTATAATGACACCAAATTTGAAAGCCATCTGTGACTTTTCTGTTCTTACTCTGCAACAACCATGGCAATTACAAGTTAAAAAGTAAAATGTATGCAAATTTTAGAATGGAGAATGCGGGCATCGATCCCGCTACCTCTCGCATGCTAAGCGAGCACTCTACCATTTGAGCTAATTCCCCTGTGTGCTCACTCAGCATCACATTTCAAAAGTAACGTTACTGCTGTCCACACTTTATTTTAAGTCTAATTGCCCATAACATGAGTGTTCAGTTCACTCCTAACTGATGCCTTAACTACACCTAGGGGATGTTTTACACTTCAGGTTGGCATGTTTAGTACTTGAATAGGAGTGATATCACTGTATGTTAACCTAGACTCAGGCCCTACCTAATCTTGGAGATACATTTCTCATGAATGAGTAACCAAGGGAGATACAATTTTTAGGAGTTAGTGCATGTCTAATGCAAGATTAATCACCATATTATGAGAGCCAATGCTATCATCCAGCAAAAAATACTCGTTTTCGCCCAACGTGGGGCTCGAACCCACGACCCTGAGATTAAGAGTCTCATGCTCTACCGACTGAGCTAGCCGGGCTCCCACTTAAATATGGTATGCAGACTCATCATTTTTTATTAAGGAAAACTGTTTCTGGATATTCCTCTGCTCTTGTTTTGCAAGGAACTTCACTTTTATACATCCTTCAGAGGAAAGAATGTCAAGTAAAATAATACGAAATGAAAATGGAAGGTGTGAAATTTTCATTTTGAGATTGCATAAGAAATCAAATTCCTCTCACGTGCTATAGAATACCTAAACACTTTTGATTAAACCACTTTAGTTGTTATAATGACACCAAATTTGAAAGCCATCTGTGACTTTTCTGTTCTTACTCTGCAACAACCATGGCAATTACAAGTTAAAAAGTAAAATGTATGCAAATTTTAGAATGGAGAATGCGGGCATCGATCCCGCTACCTCTCGCATGCTAAGCGAGCGCTCTACCATTTGAGCTAATTCCCCTGTGTGCTCACTCAGCATCACATTTCAAAAGTAACGTTACTGCTGTCCACACTTTATTTTAAGTCTAATTGCCCATAACATGAGTGTTCAGTTCACTCCTAACTGATGCCTTAACTACACCTAGGGGATGTTTTACACTTCAGGTTGGCATGTTTAGTACTTGAATAGGAGTGATATCACTGTATGTTAACCTAGACTCAGGCCCTACCTAATCTTGGAGATACATTTCTCATGAATGAGTAACCAAGGGAGATACAATTTTTAGGAGTTAGTGCATGTCTAATGCAAGATTAATCACCATATTATGAGAGCCAATGCTATCATCCAGCAAAAAATACTCGTTTTCGCCCAACGTGGGGCTCGAACCCACGAACCTGAGATTAAGAGTCTCATGCTCTACCGACTGAGCTAGCCGGGCTGCCACTTAAATATGGTATGCAGACTCATCATTTTTTATTAAGGAAAACCGTTTCTGGATATTCCTCTGCTCTTGTTTTGCAAGGAACTTCACTTTTATACATCCTTCAGAGGAAAGAATGTCAAGTAAAATATGACGAAATGAAAATGGAAGGTGTGAAATTTTCATTTTGAGATTGCATAAGAAATCAAATTCCTCTCACGTGCTATAGAATACCTAAACACTTTTGATTAAACCACTTTAGTTGTTATAATGACACCAAATTTGAAAGCCATCTGTGACTTTTCTGTTCTTACTCTGCAACAACCATGGCAATTACAAGTTAAAAAGTAAAATGTATGCAAATTTTAGAATGGAGAATGCGGGCATCGATCCCGCTACCTCTCGCATGCTAAGCGAGCACTCTACCATTTGAGCTAATTCCCCTGTGTGCTCACTCAGCATCACATTTCAAAAGTAACGTTACTGCTGTCCACACTTTATTTTAAGTCTAATTGCCCATAACATGAGTGTTCAGTTCACTCCTAACTGATGCCTTAACTACACCTAGGGGATGTTTTACACTTCAGGTTGGCATGTTTAGTACTTGAATAGGAGTGATATCACTGTATGTTAACCTAGACTCAGGCCCTACCTAATCTTGGAGATACATTTCTCATGAATGAGTAACCAAGGGAGATACAATTTTTAGGAGTTAGTGCATGTCTAATGCAAGATTAATCACCATATTATGAGAGCCAATGCTATCATCCAGCAAAAAATACTCGTTTTCGCCCAACGTGGGGCTCGAACCCACGACCCTGAGATTAAGAGTCTCATAGCTCTACCGACTGAGCTAGCCGGGACCCAAATAAATATGGTATGCAGACTCATCATTTTTTATTAAGGAAAACCGTTTCTGGATATTCCTCTGCTCTTGTTTTGCAAGGAACTTCACTTTTATACATCCTTCAGAGGAAAGAATGTCAAGTAAAATAAGACGAAATGAAAATGGAAGGTGTGAAATGTTCATTTTGAGATTGCATAAGAAATCAAATTCCTCTCACGTGCTATAGAATACCTAAACACTTTTGATTAAACCACTTTAGTTGTTATAATGACACCAAATTTGAAAGCCATCTGTGACTTTTCTGTTCTTACTCTGCAACAACCATGGCAATTACAAGTTAAAAAGTAAAATGTATGCAAATTTTAGAATGGAGAATGCGGGCATCGATCCCGCTACCTCTCGCATGCTAAGCGAGCACTCTACCATTTGAGCTAATTCCCCTGTGTGCTCACTCAGCATCACATTTCAAAAGTAACGTTACTGCTGTCCACACTTTATTTTACGTCTAATTGCCCATAACATGAGTGTTCAGTTCACTCCTAACTGATGCCTTAACTACACCTAGGGGATGTTTTACACTTCAGGTTGGCATGTTTAGTACTTGAATAGGAGTGATATCACTGTATGTTAACCTAGACTCAGGCCCTACCTAATCTTGGAGATACATTTCTCATGAATGAGTAACCAAGGGAGATACAATTTTTAGGAGTTAGTGCATGTCTAATGCAAGATTAATCACCATATTATGAGAGCCAATGCTATCATCCAGCAAAAAATACTCGTTTTCGCCCAACGTGGGGCTCGAACACACGACCCTGAGATTAAGAGTCTCATGCTCTACCGACTGAGCTAGCCGGGCTCCCACTTAAATATGGTATGCAGACTCATCATTTTTTATTAAGGAAAACCGTTTCTGGATATTCCTCTGCTCTTGTTTTGCAAGGAACTTCACTTTTATACATCCTTCAGAGGAAAGAATGTCAAGTAAAATAAGACGAAATGAAAATGGAAGGTGTGAAATTTTCATTTTGAGATTGCATAAGAAATCAAATTCCTCTCACGTGCTATAGAATACCTAAACACTTTTGATTAAACCACTTAAGTTGTTATAATGACACCAAATTTGAAAGCCATCTGTGACTTTTCTGTTCTTACTCTGCAACAACCATGGCAATTACAAGTTAAAAAGTAAAATGTATGCAAATTTTAGAATGGAGAATGCGGGCATCGATCCCGCTACCTCTCGCATGCTAAGCGAGCACTCTACCATTTGAGCTAATTCCCCTGTGTGCTCACTCAGCATCACATTTCAAAAGTAACGTTACTGCTGTCCACACTTTATTTTAAGTCTAATTGCCCATAACATGAGTGTTCAGTTCACTCCTAACTGATGCCTTAACTACACCTAGGGGATGTTTTACACTTCAGGTTGGCATGTTTAGTACTTGAATAGGAGTGATATCACTGTATGTTAGCCTAGACTCAGGCCCTACCTAATCTTGGAGATACATTTCTCATGAATGAGTAACCAAGGGAGATACAATTTTTAGGAGTTAGTGCATGTCTAATGCAAGATTAATCACCATATTATGAGAGCCAATGCTATCATCCAGCAAAAAATACTCGTTTTCGCCCAACGTGGGGCTCGAACCCACGACCCTGAGATTAAGAGTCTCATGCTCTACCGACTGAGCTAGCCGGGCTCCCACTTAAATATGGTATGCAGACTCATCATTTTTTATTAAGGAAAACTGTTTCTGGATATTCCTCTGCTCTTGTTTTGCAAGGAACTTCACTTTTATACATCCTTCAGAGGAAAGAATGTCAAGTAAAATAAGACGAAATGAAAATGGAAGGTGTGAAATTTTCATTTTGAGATTGCATAAGAAATCAAATTCCTCTCACGTGCTATAGAATACCTAAACACTTTTGATTAAACCCCTTTAGTTGTTATAATGACACCAAATTTGAAAGCCATCTGTGACTTTTCTGTTCTTACTCTGCAACAACCATGGCAATTACAAGTTAAAAAGTAAAATGTATGCAAATTTTAGAATGGAGAATGCGGGCATCGATCCCGCTACCTCTCGCATGCTAAGCGAGCGCTCTACCATTTGAGCTAATTCCCCTGTGTGCTCACTCAGCATCACATTTCAAAAGTAACGTTACTGCTGTCCACACTTTATTTTAAGTCTAATTGCCCATAACATGAGTGTTCAGTTCACTCCTAACTGATGCCTTAACTACACCTAGGGGATGTTTTACACTTCAGGTTGGCATGTTTAGTACTTGAATAGGAGTGATATCACTGTATGTTAACCTAGACTCAGGCCCTACCTAATCTTGGAGATACATTTCTCATGAATGAGTAACCAAGGGAGATACAATTTTTAGGAGTTAGTGCATGTCTAATGCAAGATTAATCACCATATTATGAGAGCCAATGCTATCATCCAGCAAAAAATACTCGTTTTCGCCCAACGTGGGGCTCGAACCCACGAACCTGAGATTAAGAGTCTCATGCTCTACCGACTGAGCTAGCCGGGCTGCCACTTAAATATGGTATGCAGACTCATCATTTTTTATTAAGGAAAACCGTTTCTGGATATTCCTCTGCTCGTTTTGCAAGGAACTTCACTTTTATACATCCTTCAGAGGAAAGAATGTCAAGTAAAATATGACGAAATGAAAATGGAAGGTGTGAAATTTTCATTTTGAGATTGCATAAGAAATCAAATTCCTCTCACGTGCTATAGAATACCTAAACACTTTTGATTAAACCACTTTAGTTGTTATAATGACACCAAATTTGAAAGCCATCTGTGACTTTTCTGTTCTTACTCTGCAACAACCATGGCAATTACAAGTTAAAAAGTAAAATGTATGCAAATTTTAGAATGGAGAATGCGGGCATCGATCCCGCTACCTCTCGCATGCTAAGCGAGCACTCTACCATTTGAGCTAATTCCCCTGTGTGCTCACTCAGCATCACATTTCAAAAGTAACGTTACTGCTGTCCACACTTTATTTTAAGTCTAATTGCCCATAACATGAGTGTTCAGTTCACTCCTAACTGATGCCTTAACTACACCTAGGGGATGTTTTACACTTCAGGTTGGCATGTTTAGTACTTGAATAGGAGTGATATCACTGTATGTTAACCTAGACTCAGGCCCTACCTAATCTTGGAGATACATTTCTCATGAATGAGTAACCAAGGGAGATACAATTTTTAGGTGTTAGTGCATGTCTAATGCAAGATTAATCACCATATTATGAGAGCCAATGCTATCATCCAGCAAAAAATACTCGTTTTCGCCCAACGTGGGGCTCGAACCCGCGACCCTGAGATTAAGAGTCTCATGCTCTACCGACTGAGCTAGCCGGGCTCCCACTTAAATATGGTATGCAGACTCATCATTTTTTATTAAGGAAAACTGTTTCTGGATATTCCTCTGCTCTTGTTTTGCAAGGAACTTCACTTTTATACATCCTTCAGAGGAAAGAATGTCAAGTAAAATAAGACGAAATGAAAATGGAAGGTGTGAAATTTTCATTTTGAGATTGCATAAGAAATCAAATTCCTCTCACGTGCTATAGAATACCTAAACACTTTTGATTAAACCACTTTAGTTGTTATAATGACACCAAATTTGAAAGCCATCTGTGACTTTTCTGTTCTTACTCTGCAACAACCATGGCAATTACAAGTTAAAAAGTAAAATGTATGCAAATTTTAGAATGGAGAATGCGGGCATCGATCCCGCTACCTCTCGCATGCTAAGCGAGCACTCTACCATTTGAGCTAATTCCCCTGTGTGCTCACTCAGCATCACATTTCAAAAGTAACGTTACTGCTGTCCACACTTTATTTTAAGTCTAATTGCCCATAACATGAGTGTTCAGTTCACTCCTAACTGATGCCTTAACTACACCTAGGGGATGTTTTACACTTCAGGTTGGCATGTTTAGTACTTGAATAGGAGTGATATCACTGTATGTTAACCTAGACTCAGGCCCTACCTAATCTTGGAGATACATTTCTCATGAATGAGTAACCAAGGGAGATACAATTTTTAGGAGTTAGTGCATGTCTAATGCAAGATTAATCACCATATTATGAGAGCCAATGCTATCATCCAGCAAAAAATACTCGTTTTCGCCCAACGTGGGGCTCGAACCCACGACCCTGAGATTAAGAGTCTCATAGCTCTACCGACTGAGCTAGCCGGGACCCAAATAAATATGGTATGCAGACTCATCATTTTTTATTAAGGAAAACCGTTTCTGGATATTCCTCTGCTCTTGTTTTGCAAGGAACTTCACTTTTATACATCCTTCAGAGGAAAGAATGTCAAGTAAAATAAGACGAAATGAAAATGGAAGGTGTGAAATGTTCATTTTGAGATTGCATAAGAAATCAAATTCCTCTCACGTGCTATAGAATACCTAAACACTTTTGATTAAACCACTTTAGTTGTTATAATGACACCAAATTTGAAAGCCATCTGTGACTTTTCTGTTCTTACTCTGCAACAACCATGGCAATTACAAGTTAAAAAGTAAAATGTATGCAAATTTTAGAATGGAGAATGCGGGCATCGATCCCGCTACCTCTCGCATGCTAAGCGAGCACTCTACCATTTGAGCTAATTCCCCTGTGTGCTCACTCAGCATCACATTTCAAAAGTAACGTTACTGCTGTCCACACTTTATTTTAAGTCTAATTGCCCATAACATGAGTGTTCAGTTCACTCCTAACTGATGCCTTAACTACACCTAGGGGATGTTTTACACTTCAGGTTGGCATGTTTAGTACTTGAATAGGAGTGATATCACTGTATGTTAACCTAGACTCAGGCCCTACCTAATCTTGGAGATACATTTCTCATGAATGAGTAACCAAGGGAGATACAATTTTTAGGAGTTAGTGCATGTCTAATGCAAGATTAATCACCATATTATGAGAGCCAATGCTATCATCCAGCAAAAAATACTCGTTTTCGCCCAACGTGGGGCTCGAACACACGACCCTGAGATTAAGAGTCTCATGCTCTACCGACTGAGCTAGCCGGGCTCCCACTTAAATATGGTATGCAGACTCATCATTTTTTATTAAGGAAAACCGTTTCTGGATATTCCTCTGCTCTTGTTTTGCAAGGAACTTCACTTTTATACATCCTTCAGAGGAAAGAATGTCAAGTAAAATAAGACGAAATGAAAATGGAAGGTGTGAAATTTTCATTTTGAGATTGCATAAGAAATCAAATTCCTCTCACGTGCTATAGAATACCTAAACACTTTTGATTAAACCACTTAAGTTGTTATAATGACACCAAATTTGAAAGCCATCTGTGACTTTTCTGTTCTTACTCTGCAACAACCATGGCAATTACAAGTTAAAAAGTAAAATGTATGCAAATTTTAGAATGGAGAATGCGGGCATCGATCCCGCTACCTCTCGCATGCTAAGCGAGCACTCTACCATTTGAGCTAATTCCCCTGTGTGCTCACTCAGCATCACATTTCAAAAGTAACGTTACTGCTGTCCACACTTTATTTTAAGTCTAATTGCCCATAACATGAGTGTTCAGTTCACTCCTAACTGATGCCTTAACTACACCTAGGGGATGTTTTACACTTCAGGTTGGCATGTTTAGTACTTGAATAGGAGTGATATCACTGTATGTTAGCCTAGACTCAGGCCCTACCTAATCTTGGAGATACATTTCTCATGAATGAGTAACCAAGGGAGATACAATTTTTAGGAGTTAGTGCATGTCTAATGCAAGATTAATCACCATATTATGAGAGCCAATGCTATCATCCAGCAAAAAATACTCGTTTTCGCCCAACGTGGGGCTCGAACCCTCGACCCTGCGATTAAGAGTCTCATGCTCTACCGACTGAGCTAGCCGGGCTCCCACTTAAATATGGTACGCAGACTCATCATTTTTTATTAAGGAAAACTGTTTCTGGATATTCCTCTGCTCTTGTTTTGCAAGGAACTTCACTTTTATACATCCTTCAGAGGAAAGAATGTCAAGTAAAATAAGACGAAATGAAAATGGAAGGTGTGAAATTTTCATTTTGAGATTGCATAAGAAATCAAATTCCTCTCACGTGCTATAGAATACCTAAACACTTTTGATTAAACCACTTTAGTTGTTATAATGACACCAAATTTGAAAGCCATCTGTGACTTTTCTGTTCTTACTCTGCAACAACCATGGCAATTACAAGTTAAAAAGTAAAATGTATGCAAATTTTAGAATGGAGAATGCGGGCATCGATCCCGCTACCTCTCGCATGCTAAGCGAGCGCTCTACCATTTGAGCTAATTCCCCTGTGTGCTCACTCAGCATCACATTTCAAAAGTAACGTTACTGCTGTCCACACTTTATTTTAAGTCTAATTGCCCATAACATGAGTGTTCAGTTCACTCCTAACTGATGCCTTAACTACACCTAGGGGATGTTTTACACTTCAGGTTGGCATGTTTAGTACTTGAATAGGAGTGATATCACTGTATGTTAACCTAGACTCAGGCCCTACCTAATCTTGGAGATACATTTCTCATGAATGAGTAACCAAGGGAGATACAATTTTTAGGAGTTAGTGCATGTCTAATGCAAGATTAATCACCATATTATGAGAGCCAATGCTATCATCCAGCAAAAAATACTCGTTTTCGCCCAACGTGGGGCTCGAACCCACGACCCTGAGATTAAGAGTCTCATGCTCTACCGACTGAGCTAGCCGGGCTCCCACTTAAATATGGTATGCAGACTCATCATTTTTTATTAAGGAAAACCGTTTCTGGATATTCCTCTGCTCTTGTTTTGCAAGGAACTTCACTTTTATACATCCTTCAGAGGAAAGAATGTCAAGTAAAATAAGACGAAATGAAAATGGAAGGTGTGAAATTTTCATTTTGAGATTGCATAAGAAATCAAATTCCTCTCACGTGCTATAGAATACCTAAACACTTTTGATTAAACCACTTAAGTTGTTATAATGACACCAAATTTGAAAGCCATCTGTGACTTTTCTGTTCTTACTCTGCAACAACCATGGCAATTACAAGTTAAAAAGTAAAATGTATGCAAATTTTAGAATGGAGAATGCGGGCATCGATCCCGCTACCTCTCGCATGCTAAGCGAGCACTCTACCATTTGAGCTAATTCCCCTGTGTGCTCACTCAGCATCACATTTCAAAAGTAACGTTACTGCTGTCCACACTTTATTTTAAGTCTAATTGCCCATAACATGAGTGTTCAGTTCACTCCTAACTGATGCCTTAACTACACCTAGGGGATGTTTTACACTTCAGGTTGGCATGTTTAGTACTTGAATAGGAGTGATATCACTGTATGTTAACCTAGACTCAGGCCCTACCTAATCTTGGAGATACATTTCTCATGAATGAGTAACCAAGGGAGATACAATTTTTAGGACTTAGTGCATGTCTAATGCAAGATTAATCACCATATTATGAGAGCCAATGCAATCATCCAGCAAAAAATACTTGTTTTCGCCCAACGTGGGGCTCGAACCCACGACCCTGAGATTAAGAGTCTCATGCTCTACCGACTGAGCTAGCCGGGCTCCCACTTAAATATGGTATGCAGACTCATCATTTTTTATTAAGGAAAACCGTTTCTGGATATTCCTCTGCTCTTGTTTTGCAAGGAACTTCACTTTTATACATCCTTCAGAGGAAAGAATGTCAAGTAAAATAAGACGAAATGAAAATGGAAGGTGTGAAATTTTCATTTTGAGATTGCATAAGAAATCAAATTCCTCTCACGTGCTATAGAATACCTAAACACTTTTGATTAAACCACTTTAGTTGTTATAATGACACCAAATTTGAAAGCCATCTGTGACTTTTCTGTTCTTACTCTGCAACAACCATGGCAATTACAAGTTAAAAAGTAAAATGTATGCAAATTTTAGAATGGAGAATGCGGGCATCGATCCCGCTACCTCTCGCATGCTAAGCGAGCGCTCTACCATTTGAGCTAATTCCCCTGTGTGCTCACTCAGCATCACATTTCAAAAGTAACGTTACTGCTGTCCACACTTTATTTTAAGTCTAATTGCCCATAACATGAGTGTTCAGTTCACTCCTAACTGATGCCTTAACTACACCTAGGGGATGTTTTACACTTCAGGTTGGCATGTTTAGTACTTGAATAGGAGTGATATCACTGTATGTTAACCTAGACTCAGGCCCTACCTAATCTTGGAGATACATTTCTCATGAATGAGTAACCAAGGGAGATACAATTTTTAGGAGTTAGTGCATGTCTAATGCAAGATTAATCACCATATTATGAGAGCCAATGCTATCATCCAGCAAAAAATACTCGTTTTCGCCCAACGTGGGGCTCGAACCCACGACCCTGAGATTAAGAGTCTCATGCTCTACCGACTGAGCTAGCCGGGCTCCCACTTAAATATGGTATGCAGACTCATCATTTTTTATTAAGGAAAACCGTTTCTGGATATTCTTCTGCTCTTGTTTTGCAAGGAACTTCACTTTTATACATCCTTCAGAGGAAAGAATGTCAAGTAAAATAATACGAAATGAAAATGGAAGGTGTGAAATTTTCATTTTGAGATTGCATAAGAAATCAAATTCCTCTCACGTGCTATAGAATACCTAAACACTTTTGATTAAACCACTTTAGTTGTTATAATGACACCAAATTTGAAAGCCATCTGTGACTTTTCTGTTCTTACTCTGCAACAACCATGGCAATTACAAGTTAAAAAGTAAAATGTATGCAAATTTTAGAATGGAGAATGCGGGCATCGATCCTGCTACCTCTCGCATGCTAAGCGAGCGCTCTACCATTTGAGCTAATTCCCCTGTGTGCTCACTCAGCATCACATTTCAAAAGTAACGTTACTGCTGTCCACACTTTATTTTAAGTCTAATTGCCCATAACATGAGTGTTCAGTTCACTCCTAACTGATGCCTTAACTACACCTAGGGGATGTTTTACACTTCAGGTTGGCATGTTTAGTACTTGAATAGGAGTGATATCACTGTATGTTAACCTAGACTCAGGCCCTACCTAATCTTGGAGATACATTTCTCATGAATGAGTAACCAAGGGAGATACAATTTTTAGGACTTAGTGCATGTCTAATGCAAGATTAATCACCATATTATGAGAGCCAATGCAATCATCCAGCAAAAAATACTCGGTTTCACCCAACGTGGGGCTCGAACCCACGACCCTGAGATTAAGAGTCTCATGCTCTACCGACTGAGCTAGCCGGGCTCCCACTTAAATATGGTATGCAGACTCATCATTTTTTATTAAGGAAAACCGTTTCTGGATATTCCTCTGCTCTTGTTTTGCAAGGAACTTCACTTTTATACATCCTTCAGAGGAAAGAATGTCAAGTAAAATAAGACGAAATGAAAATGGAAGGTGTGAAATTTTCATTTTGAGATTGCATAAGAAATCAAATTCCTCTCACGTGCTATAGAATACCTAAACACTTTTGATTAAACCACTTTAGTTGTTATAATGACACCAAATTTGAAAGCCATCTGTGACTTTTCTGTTCTTACTCTGCAACAACCATGGCAATTACAAGTTAAAAAGTAAAATGTATGCAAATTTTAGAATTGAGAATGCGGGCATCGATCCCGCTACCTCTCGCATGCTAAGCGAGCGCTCTACCATTTGAGCTAATTCCCCTGTGTGCTCACTCAGCATCACATTTCAAAAGTAACGTTACTGCTGTCCACACTTTATTTTAAGTCTAATTGCCCATAACATGAGTGTTCAGTTCACTCCTAACTGATGCCTTAACTACACCTAGGGGATGTTTTACACTTCAGGTTGGCATGTTTAGTACTTGAATAGGAGTGATATCACTGTATGTTAACCTAGACTCAGGCCCTACCTAATCTTGGAGATACATTTCTCATGAATGAGTAACCAAGGGAGATACAATTTTTAGGAGTTAGTGCATGTCTAATGCAAGATTAATCACCATATTATGAGAGCCAATGCTATCATCCAGCAAAAAATACTCGTTTTCGCCCAACGTGGGGCTCGAACCCACGACCCTGAGATTAAGAGTCTCATGCTCTACCGACTGAGCTAGCCGGGCTCCCACTTAAATATGGTATGCAGACTCATCATTTTTTATTAAGGAAAACCGTTTCTGGATATTCCTCTGCTCTTGTTTTGCAAGGAACTTCACTTTTATACATCCTTCAGAGGAAAGAATGTCAAGTAAAATAATACGAAATGAAAATGGAAGGTGTGAAATTTTCATTTTGAGATTGCATAAGAAATCAAATTCCTCTCACGTGCTATAGAATACCTAAACACTTTTGATTAAACCACTTTAGTTGTTATAATGACACCAAATTTGAAAGCCATCTGTGACTTTTCTGTTCTTACTCTGCAACAACCATGGCAATTACAAGTTAAAAAGTAAAATGTATGCAAATTTTAGAATTGAGAATGCGGGCATCGATCCCGCTACCTCTCGCATGCTAAGCGAGCGCTCTACCATTTGAGCTAATTCCCCTGAGTGCTCACTCAGCATCACATTTCAAAAGTAACGTTACTGCTGTCCACACTTTATTTTAAGTCTAATTGCCCATAACATGAGTGTTCAGTTCACTCCTAACTGATGCCTTAACTACACCTAGGGGATGTTTTACACTTCAGGTTGGCATGTTTAGTACTTGAATAGGAGTGATATCACTGTATGTTAACCTAGACTCAGGCCCTACCTAATCTTGGAGATACATTTCTCATGAATGAGTAACCAAGGGAGATACAATTTTTAGGAGTTAGTGCATGTCTAATGCAAGATTAATCACCATATTATGAGAGCCAATGCTATCATCCAGCAAAAAATACCCGTTTTCGCCCAACGTGGGGCTCGAACCCACGACCCTGAGATTAAGAGTCTCATGCTCTACCGACTGAGCTAGCCGGGCTCCCACTTAAATATGGTATGCAGACTCATCATTTTTTATTAAGGAAAACTGTTTCTGGATATTCCTCTGCTCTTGTTTTGCAAGGAACTTCACTTTTATACATCCTTCAGAGGAAAGAATGTCAAGTAAAATAATACGAAATGAAAATGGAAGGTGTGAAATTTTCATTTTGAGATTGCATAAGAAATCAAATTCCTCTCACGTGCTATAGAATACCTAAACACTTTTGATTAAACCACTTTAGTTGTTATAATGACACCAAATTTGAAAGCCATCTGTGACTTTTCTGTTCTTACTCTGCAACAACCATGGCAATTACAAGTTAAAAAGTAAAATGTATGCAAATTTTAGAATGGAGAATGCGGGCATCGATACCGCTACCTCTCGCATGCTAAGCGAGCGCTCTACCATTTGAGCTAATTCCCCTGTGTTCTCACTCAGCATCACATTTCAAAAGTAACGTTACTGCTGTCCACACTTTATTTTAAGTCTAATTGCCCATAACATGAGTGTTCAGTTCACTCCTAACTGATGCCTTAACTACACCTAGGGGATGTTTTACACTTCAGGTTGGCATGTTTAGTACTTGAATAGGAGTGATATCACTGTATGTTAACCTAGACTCAGGCCCTACCTAATCTTGGAGATACATTTCTCATGAATGAGTAACCAAGGGAGATACAATTTTTAGGAGTTAGTGCATGTCTAATGCAAGATTAATCACCATATTATGAGAGCCAATGCTATCATCCAGCAAAAAATACTCGTTTTCGCCCAACGTGGGGCTCGAACCCACGACCCTGAGATTAAGAGTCTCATAGCTCTACCGACTGAGCTAGCCGGGACCCAAATAAATATGGCATGCAGACTCATCATTTTTTATTAAGGAAAACCGTTTCTGGATATTCCTCTGCTCTTGTTTTGCAAGGAACTTCACTTTTATACATCCTTCAGAGGAAAGAATGTCAAGTAAAATAAGACGAAATGAAAATGGAAGGTGTGAAATGTTCATTTTGAGATTGCATAAGAAATCAAATTCCTCTCACGTGCTATAGAATACCTAAACACTTTTGATTAAACCACTTTAGTTGTTATAATGACACCAAATTTGAAAGCCATCTGTGACTTTTCTGTTCTTACTCTGCAACAACCAAGGCAATTACAAGTTAAAAAGTAAAATGTATGCAAATTTTAGAATGGAGAATGCGGGCATCGATCCCGCTACCTCTCGCATGCTAAGCGAGCACTCTACCATTTGAGCTAATTCCCCTGTGTGCTCACTCAGCATCACATTTCAAAAGTAACGTTACTGCTGTCCACACTTTATTTTAAGTCTAATTGCCCATAACATGAGTGTTCAGTTCACTCCTAACTGATGCCTTAACTACACCTAGGGGATGTTTTACACTTCAGGTTGGCATGTTTAGTACTTGAATAGGAGTGATATCACTGTATGTTAACCTAGACTCAGGCCCTACCTAATCTTGGAGATACATTTCTCATGAATGAGTAACCAAGGGAGATACAATTTTTAGGAGTTAGTGCATGTCTAATGCAAGATTAATCAGCATATTATGAGAGCCAATGCTATCATCCAGCAAAAAATACTCGTTTTCGCCCAACGTGGGGCTCGAACACACGACCCTGAGATTAAGAGTCTCATGCTCTACCGACTGAGCTAGCCGGGCTCCCACTTAAATATGGTATGCAGACTCATCATTTTTTATTAAGGAAAACCGTTTCTGGATATTCCTCTGCTCTTGTTTTGCAAGGAACTTCACTTTTATACATCCTTCAGAGGAAAGAATGTCAAGTAAAATAAGACGAAATGAAAATGGAAGGTGTGAAATTTTCATTTTGAGATTGCATAACAAATCAAATTCCTCTCACGTGCTATAGAATACCTAAACACTTTTGATTAAACCACTTAAGTTGTTATAATGACACCAAATTTGAAAGCCATCTGTGACTTTTCTGTTCTTACTCTGCAACAACCATGGCAATTACAAGTTAAAAAGTAAAATGTATGCAAATTTTAGAATGGAGAATGCGGGCATCGATCCCGCTACCTCTCGCATGCTAAGCGAGCACTCTACCATTTGAGCTAATTCCCCTGTGTGCTCACTCAGCATCACATTTCAAAAGTAACGTTACTGCTGTCCACACTTTATTTTAAGTCTAATTGCCCATAACATGAGTGTTCAGTTCACTCCTAACTGATGCCTTAACTACACCTAGGGGATGTTTTACACTTCGGGTTGGCATGTTTAGTACTTGAATAGGAGTGATATCACTGTATGTTAACCTAGACTCAGGCCCTACCTAATCTTGGAGATACATTTCTCATGAATGAGTAACCAAGGGAGATACAATTTTTAGGAGTTAGTGCATGTCTAATGCAAGATTAATCACCATATTATGAGAGCCAATGCTATCATCCAGCAAAAAATACTCGTTTTCGCCCAACGTGGGGCTCGAACCCACGACCCTGAGATTAAGAGTCTCATAGCTCTACCGACTGAGCTAGCCGGGACCCAAATAAATATGGTATGCAGACTCATCATTTTTTATTTAGGAAAACCGTTTCTGGATATTCCTCTGCTCTTGTTTTGCAAGGAACTTCACTTTTATACATCCTTCAGAGGAAAGAATGTCAAGTAAAATAAGACGAAATGAAAATGGAAGGTGTGAAATGTTCATTTTGAGATTGCATAAGAAATCAAATTCCTCTCACGTGCTATAGAATACCTAAACACTTTTGATTAAACCACTTTAGTTGTTATAATGACACCAAATTTGAAAGCCATCTGTGACTTTTCTGTTCTTACTCTGCAACAACCATGGCAATTACAAGTTAAAAAGTAAAATGTATGCAAATTTTAGAATGGAGAATGCGGGCATCGATCCCGCTACCTCTCGCATGCTAAGCGAGCGCTCTACCATTTGAGCTAATTCCCCTGTGTGCTCACTCAGCATCACATTTCAAAAGTAACGTTACTGCTGTCCACACTTTATTTTAAGTCTAATTGCCCATAACATGAGTGTTCAGTTCACTCCTAACTGATGCCTTAACTACACCTAGGGGATGTTTTACACTTCAGGTTGGCATGTTTAGTACTTGAATAGGAGTGATATCACTGTATGTTAACCTAGACTCAGGCCCTACCTAATCTTGGAGATACATTTCTCATGAATGAGTAACCAAGGGAGATACAATTTTTAGGAGTTAGTGCATGTCTAATGCAAGATTAATCACCATATTATGAGAGCCAATGCTATCATCCAGCAAAAAATACTCGTTTTCGCCCAACGTGGGGCTCGAACCCACAACCCTGAGATTAAGAGTCTCATGCTCTACCGACTGAGCTAGCCGGGCTCCCACTTAAATATGGTATGCAGACTCATCATTTTTTATTAAGGAAAACTGTTTCTGGATATTCCTCTGCTCTTGTTTTGCAAGGAACTTCACTTTTATACATCCTTCAGAGGAAAGAATGTCAAGTAAAATAATACGAAATGAAAATGGAAGGTGTGAAATTTTCATTTTGAGATTGCATAAGAAATCAAATTCCTCTCACGTGCTATAGAATACCTAAACACTTTTGATTAAACCACTTTAGTTGTTATAATGACACCAAATTTGAAAGCCATCTGTGACTTTTCTGTTCTTACTCTGCAACAACCATGGCAATTACAAGTTAAAAAGTAAAATGTATGCAAATTTTAGAATGGAGAATGCGGGCATCGATCCCGCTACCTCTCGCATGCTAAGCGAGCGCTCTACCATTTGAGCTAATTCCCCTGTGTGCTCACTCAGCATCACATTTCAAAAGTAACGTTACTGCTGTCCACACTTTATTTTAAGTCTAATTGCCCATAACATGAGTGTTCAGTTCACTCCTAACTGATGCCTTAACTACACCTAGGGGATGTTTTACACTTCAGGTTGGCATGTTTAGTACTTGAATAGGAGTGATATCACTGTATGTTAACCTAGACTCAGGCCCTACCTAATCTTGGAGATACATTTCTCATGAATGAGTAACCAAGGGAGATACAATTTTTAGGAGTTAGTGCATGTCTAATGCAAGATTAATCACCATATTATGAGAGCCAATGCTATCATCCAGCAAAAAATACTCGTTTTCGCCCAACGTGGGGCTCGAACCCACGACCCTGAGATTAAGAGTCTCATGCTCTACCGACTGAGCTAGCCGGGCTCCCACTTAAATATGGTATGCAGACTCATCATTTTTTATTAAGGAAAACCGTTTCTGGATATTCCTCTGCTCTTGTTTTGCAAGGAACTTCACTTTTATACATCCTTCAGAGGAAAGAATGTCAAGTAAAATAATACGAAATGAAAATGGAAGGTGTGAAATTTTCATTTTGAGATTGCATAAGAAATCAAATTCCTCTCACGTGCTATAGAATACCTAAACACTTTTGATTAAACCACTTTAGTTGTTATAATGACACCAAATTTGAAAGCCATCTGTGACTTTTCTGTTCTTACTCTGCAACAACCATGGCAATTACAAGTTAAAAAGTAAAATGTATGCAAATTTTAGAATGGGGAATGCGGGCATCGATCCCGCTACCTCTCGCATGCTAAGCGAGCGCTCTACCATTTGAGCTAATTCCCCTGTGTGCTCACTCAGCATCACATTTCAAAAGTAACGTTACTGCTGTCCACACTTTATTTTAAGTCTAATTGCCCATAACATGAGTGTTCAGTTCACTCCTAACTGATGCCTTAACTACACCTAGGGGATGTTTTACACTTCAGGTTGGCATGTTTAGTACTTGAATAGGAGTGATATCACTGTATGTTAACCTAGACTCAGGCCCTACCTAATCTTGGAGATACATTTCTCATGAATGAGTAACCAAGGGAGATACAATTTTTAGGAGTTAGTGCATGTCTAATGCAAGATTAATCACCATATTATGGAAGCCAATGCTATCATCCAGCAAAAAATACTCGTTTTCGCCCAACGTGGGGCTCGAACCCACGACCCTGAGATTAAGAGTCTCATAGCTCTACCGACTGAGCTAGCCGGGACCCAAATAAATATGGTATGCAGACTCATCATTTTTTATTAAGGAAAACCGTTTCTGGATATTCCTCTGCTCTTGTTTTGCAAGGAACTTCACTTTTATACATCCTTCAGAGGAAAGAATGTCAAGTAAAATAAGACGAAATGAAAATGGAAGGTGTGAAATGTTCATTTTGAGATTGCATAAGAAATCAAATTCCTCTCACGTGCTATAGAATACCTAAACACTTTTGATTAAACCACTTTAGTTGTTATAATGACACCAAATTTGAAAGCCATCTGTGACTTTTCTGTTCTTACTCTGCAACAACCATGGCAATTACAAGTTAAAAAGTAAAATGTATGCAAATTTTAGAATGGAGAATGCGGGCATCGATCCCGCTACCTCTCGCATGCTAAGCGAGCACTCTACCATTTGAGCTAATTCCCCTGTGTGCTCACTCAGCATCACATTTCAAAAGTAACGTTACTGCTGTCCACACTTTATTTTAAGTCTAATTGCCCATAACATGAGTGTTCAGTTCACTCCTAACTGATGCCTTAACTACACCTAGGGGATGTTTTACACTTCAGGTTGGCATGTTTAGTACTTGAATAGGAGTGATATCACTGTATGTTAACCTAGACTCAGGCCCTACCTAATCTTGGAGATACATTTCTCATGAATGAGTAACCAAGGGAGATACAATTTTTAGGAGTTAGTGCATGTCTAATGCAAGATTAATCACCATATTATGAGAGCCAATGCTATCATCCAGCAAAAAATACTCGTTTTTGCCCAACGTGGGGCTCGAACCCACGACCCTGAGATTAAGAGTCTCATAGCTCTACCGACTGAGCTAGCCGGGCTCCCACTTAAATATGGTATGCAGACTCATCATTTTTTATCAAGGAAAACCGTTTCTGGATATTCCTCTGCTCTTGTTTTGCAAGGAACTTCACTTTTATACATCCTTCAGAGGAAAGAATGTCAAGTAAAATAAGACGAAATGAAAATGGAAGGTGTGAAATTTTCATTTTGAGATTGCATAAGAAATCAAATTCCTCTCACGTGCTATAGAATACCTAAACACTTTTGATTAAACCACTTAAGTTGTTATAATGACACCAAATTTGAAAGCCATCTGTGACTTTTCTGTTCTTACTCTGCAACAACCATGGCAATTACAAGTTAAAAAGTAAAATGTATGCAAATTTTAGAATGGAGAATGCGGGCATCGATCCCGCTACCTCTCGCATGCTAAGCGAGCACTCTACCATTTGAGCTAATTCCCCTGTGTGCTCACTCAGCATCACATTTCAAAAGTAACGTTACTGCTGTCCACACTTAATTTTAAGTCTAATTGCCCATAACATGAGTGTTCAGTTCACTCCTAACTGATGCCTTAACTACACCTAGGGGATGTTTTACACTTCAGGTTGGCATGTTTAGTACTTGAATAGGAGTGATATCACTGTATGTTAACCTAGACTCAGGCCCTACCTAATCTTGGAGATACATTTCTCATGAATGAGTAACCAAGGGAGATACAATTTTTAGGAGTTAGTGCATGTCTAATGCAAGATTAATCACCATATTATGAGAGCCAATGCTATCATCCAGCAAAAAATACTCGTTTTCGCCCAACGTGGGGCTCGAACCCACGACCCTGAGATTAAGAGTCTCATGCTCTACCGACTGAGCTAGCCGGGCTCCCACTTAAATATGGTATGCAGACTCATCATTTTTTATTAAGGAAAACCGTTTCTGGATATTCCTCTGCTCTTGTTTTGCAAGGAACTTCACTTTTATACATCCTTCAGAGGAAAGAATGTCAAGTAAAATAATACGAAATGAAAATGGAAGGTGTGAAATTTTCATTTTGAGATTGCATAAGAAATCAAATTCCTCTCACGTGCTATAGAATACCTAAACACTTTTGATTAAACCACTTTAGTTGTTATAATGACACCAAATTTGAAAGCCATCTGTGACTTTTCTGTTCTTACTCTGCAACAACCATGGCAATTACAAGTTAAAAAGTAAAATGTATGCAAATTTTAGAATGGAGAATGCGGGCATCGATCCTGCTACCTCTCGCATGCTAAGCGAGCGCTCTACCATTTGAGCTAATTCCCCTGTGTGCTCACTCAGCATCACATTTCAAAAGTAACGTTACTGCTGTCCACACTTTATTTTAAGTCTAATTGCCCATAACATGAGTGTTCAGTTCACTCCTAACTGATGCCTTAACTACACCTAGGGGATGTTTTACACTTCAGGTTGGCATGTTTAGTACTTGAATAGGAGTGATATCACTGTATGTTAACCTAGACTCAGGCCCTACCTAATCTTGGAGATACATTTCTCATGAATGAGTAACCAAGGGAGATACAATTTTTAGGACTTAGTGCATGTCTAATGCAAGATTAATCACCATATTATGAGAGCCAGTGCAATCATCCAGCAAAAAATACTCGGTTTCACCCAACGTGGGGCTCGAACCCACGACCCTGAGATTAAGAGTCTCATGCTCTACCGACTGAGCTAGCCGGGCTCCCACTTAAATATGGTATGCAGACTCATCATTTTTTATTAAGGAAAACCGTTTCTGGATATTCCTCTGCTCTTGTTTTGCAAGGAACTTCACTTTTATACATCCTTCAGAGGAAAGAATGTCAAGTAAAATAAGACGAAATGAAAATGGAAGGTGTGAAATTTTCATTTTGAGATTGCATAAGAAATCAAATTCCTCTCACGTGCTATAGAATACCTAAACACTTTTGATTAAACCACTTTAGTTGTTATAATGACACCAAATTTGAAAGCCATCTGTGACTTTTCTGTTCTTACTCTGCAACAACCATGGCAATTACAAGTTAAAAAGTAAAATGTATGCAAATTTTAGAATTGAGAATGCGGGCATCGATCCCGCTACCTCTCGCATGCTAAGCGAGCGCTCTACCATTTGAGCTAATTCCCCTGTGTGCTCACTCAGCATCACATTTCAAAAGTAACGTTACTGCTGTCCACACTTTATTTTAAGTCTAATTGCCCATAACATGAGTGTTCAGTTCACTCCTAACTGATGCCTTAACTACACCTAGGGGATGTTTTACACTTCAGGTTGGCATGTTTAGTACTTGAATAGGAGTGATATCACTGTATGTTAACCTAGACTCAGGCCCTACCTAATCTTGGAGATACATTTCTCATGAATGAGTAACCAAGGGAGATACAATTTTTAGGAGTTAGTGCATGTCTAATGCAAGATTAATCACCATATTATGAGAGCCAATGCTATCATCCAGCAAAAAATACTCGTTTTCGCCCAACGTGGGGCTCGAACCCACGACCCTGAGATTAAGAGTCTCATGCTCTACCGACTGAGCTAGCCGGGCTCCCACTTAAATATGGTATGCAGACTCATCATTTTTTATTAAGGAAAACCGTTTCTGGATATTCCTCTGCTCTTGTTTTGCAAGGAACTTCACTTTTATACATCCTTCAGAGGAAAGAATGTCAAGTAAAATAATACGAAATGAAAATGGAAGGTGTGAAATTTTCATTTTGAGATTGCATAAGAAATCAAATTCCTCTCACGTGCTATAGAATACCTAAACACTTTTGATTAAACCACTTTAGTTGTTATAATGACACCAAATTTGAAAGCCATCTGTGACTTTTCTGTTCTTACTCTGCAACAACCATGGCAATTACAAGTTAAAAAGTAAAATGTATGCAAATTTTAGAATTGAGAATGCGGGCATCGATCCCGCTACCTCTCGCATGCTAAGCGAGCGCTCTACCATTTGAGCTAATTCCCCTGAGTGCTCACTCAGCATCACATTTCAAAAGTAACGTTACTGCTGTCCACACTTTATTTTAAGTCTAATTGCCCATAACATGAGTGTTCAGTTCACTCCTAACTGATGCCTTAACTACACCTAGGGGATGTTTTACACTTCAGGTTGGCATGTTTAGTACTTGAATAGGAGTGATATCACTGTATGTTAACCTAGACTCAGGCCCTACCTAATCTTGGAGATACATTTCTCATGAATGAGTAACCAAGGGAGATACAATTTTTAGGAGTTAGTGCATGTCTAATGCAAGATTAATCACCATATTATGAGAGCCAATGCTATCATCCAGCAAAAAATACCCGTTTTCGCCCAACGTGGGGCTCGAACCCACGACCCTGAGATTAAGAGTCTCATGCTCTACCGACTGAGCTAGCCGGGCTCCCACTTAAATATGGTATGCAGACTCATCATTTTTTATTAAGGAAAACCGTTTCTGGATATTCCTCTGCTCTTGTTTTGCAAGGAACTTCACTTTTATACATCCTTCAGAGGAAAGAATGTCAAGTAAAATAATACGAAATGAAAATGGAAGGTGTGAAATTTTCATTTTGAGATTGCATAAGAAATCAAATTCCTCTCACGTGCTATAGAATACCTAAACACTTTTGATTAAACCACTTTAGTTGTTATAATGACACCAAATTTGAAAGCCATCTGTGACTTTTCTGTTCTTACTCTGCAACAACCATGGCAATTACAAGTTAAAAAGTAAAATGTATGCAAATTTTAGAATGGAGAATGCGGGCATCGATCCCGCTACCTCTCGCATGGTAAGCGAGCGCTCTACCATTTGAGCTAATTCCCCTGTGTGCTCACTCAGCATCACATTTCAAAAGTAACGTTACTGCTGTCCACACTTTATTTTAAGTCTAATTGCCCATAACATGAGTGTTCAGTTCACTCCTAACTGATGCCTTAACTACACCTAGGGGATGTTTTACACTTCAGGTTGGCATGTTTAGTACTTGAATAGGAGTGATATCACTGTATGTTAACCTAGACTCAGGCCCTACCTAATCTTGGAGATACATTTCTCATGAATGAGTAACCAAGGGAGATACAATTTTTAGGAGTTAGTGCATGTCTAATGCAAGATTAATCACCATATTATGAGAGCCAATGCTATCATCCAGCAACGTGGGGCTCGAACCCACGACCCTGAGATTAAGAGTCTCATGCTCTACCGACTGAGCTAGCCGGGCTCCCACTTAAATATGGTATGCAGACTCATCATTTTTTATTAAGGAAAACTGTTTCTGGATATTCCTCTGCTCTTGTTTTGCAAGGAACTTCACTTTTATACATCCTTCAGAGGAAAGAATGTCAAGTAAAATAAGACGAAATGAAAATGGAAGGTGTGAAATTTTCATTTTGAGATTGCATAAGAAATCAAATTCCTCTCACGTGCTATAGAATACCTAAACACTTTTGATTAAACCACTTTAGTTGTTATAATGACACCAAATTTGAAAGCCATCTGTGACTTTTCTGTTCTTACTCTGCAACAACCATGGCAATTACAAGTTAAAAAGTAAAATGTATGCAAATTTTAGAATGGAGAATGCGGGCATCGATACCGCTACCTCTCGCATGCTAAGCGAGCGCTCTACCATTTGAGCTAATTCCCCTGTGTTCTCACTCAGCATCACATTTCAAAAGTAACGTTACTGCTGTCCACACTTTATTTTAAGTCTAATTGCCCATAACATGAGTGTTCAGTTCACTCCTAACTGATGCCTTAACTACACCTAGGGGATGTTTTACACTTCAGGTTGGCATGTTTAGTACTTGAATAGGAGTGATATCACTGTATGTTAACCTAGACTCAGGCCCTACCTAATCTTGGAGATACATTTCTCATGAATGAGTAACCAAGGGAGATACAATTTTTAGGAGTTAGTGCATGTCTAATGCAAGATTAATCACCATATTATGAGAGCCAATGCTATCATCCAGCAAAAAATACTTGTTTTCGCCCAACGTGGGGCTCGAACCCACGACCCTGAGATTAAGAGTCTCATAGCTCTACCGACTGAGCTAGCCGGGACCCAAATAAATATGGCATGCAGACTCATCATTTTTTATTAAGGAAAACCGTTTCTGGATATTCCTCTGCTCTTGTTTTGCAAGGAACTTCACTTTTATACATCCTTCAGAGGAAAGAATGTCAAGTAAAATAAGACGAAATGAAAATGGAAGGTGTGAAATGTTCATTTTGAGATTGCATAAGAAATCAAATTCCTCTCACGTGCTATAGAATACCTAAACACTTTTGATTAAACCACTTTAGTTGTTATAATGACACCAAATTTGAAAGCCATCTGTGACTTTTCTGTTCTTACTCTGCAACAACCAAGGCAATTACAAGTTAAAAAGTAAAATGTATGCAAATTTTAGAATGGAGAATGCGGGCATCGATCCCGCTACCTCTCGCATGCTAAGCGAGCACTCTACCATTTGAGCTAATTCCCCTGTGTGCTCACTCAGCATCACATTTCAAAAGTAACGTTACTGCTGTCCACACTTTATTTTAAGTCTAATTGCCCATAACATGAGTGTTCAGTTCACTCCTAACTGATGCCTTAACTACACCTAGGGGATGTTTTACACTTCAGGTTGGCATGTTTAGTACTTGAATAGGAGTGATATCACTGTATGTTAACCTAGACTCAGGCCCTACCTAATCTTGGAGATACATTTCTCATGAATGAGTAACCAAGGGAGATACAATTTTTAGGAGTTAGTGCATGTCTAATGCAAGATTAATCACCATATTATGAGAGCCAATGCTATCATCCAGCAAAAAATACTCGTTTTCGCCCAACGTGGGGCTCGAACACACGACCCTGAGATTAAGAGTCTCATGCTCTACCGACTGAGCTAGCCGGGCTCCCACTTAAATATGGTATGCAGACTCATCATTTTTTATTAAGGAAAACCGTTTCTGGATATTCCTCTGCTCTTGTTTTGCAAGGAACTTCACTTTTATACATCCTTCAGAGGAAAGAATGTCAAGTAAAATAAGACGAAATGAAAATGGAAGGTGTGAAATTTTCATTTTGAGATTGCATAACAAATCAAATTCCTCTCACGTGCTATAGAATACCTAAACACTTTTGATTAAACCACTTAAGTTGTTATAATGACACCAAATTTGAAAGCCATCTGTGACTTTTCTGTTCTTACTCTGCAACAACCATGGCAATTACAAGTTAAAAAGTAAAATGTATGCAAATTTTAGAATGGAGAATGCGGGCATCGATCCCGCTACCTCTCGCATGCTAAGCGAGCACTCTACCATTTGAGCTAATTCCCCTGTGTGCTCACTCAGCATCACATTTCAAAAGTAACGTTACTGCTGTCCACACTTTATTTTAAGTCTAATTGCCCATAACATGAGTGTTCAGTTCACTCCTAACTGATGCCTTAACTACACCTAGGGGATGTTTTACACTTCGGGTTGGCATGTTTAGTACTTGAATAGGAGTGATATCACTGTATGTTAACCTAGACTCAGGCCCTACCTAATCTTGGAGATACATTTCTCATGAATGAGTAACCAAGGGAGATACAATTTTTAGGAGTTAGTGCATGTCTAATGCAAGATTAATCACCATATTATGAGAGCCAATGCTATCATCCAGCAAAAAATACTCGTTTTCGCCCAACGTGGGGCTCGAACCCACGACCCTGAGATTAAGAGTCTCATAGCTCTACCGACTGAGCTAGCCGGGACCCAAATAAATATGGTATGCAGACTCATCATTTTTTATTTAGGAAAACCGTTTCTGGATATTCCTCTGCTCTTGTTTTGCAAGGAACTTCACTTTTATACATCCTTCAGAGGAAAGAATGTCAAGTAAAATAAGACGAAATGAAAATGGAAGGTGTGAAATGTTCATTTTGAGATTGCATAAGAAATCAAATTCCTCTCACGTGCTATAGAATACCTAAACACTTTTGATTAAACCACTTTAGTTGTTATAATGACACCAAATTTGAAAGCCATCTGTGACTTTTCTGTTCTTACTCTGCAACAACCATGGCAATTACAAGTTAAAAAGTAAAATGTATGCAAATTTTAGAATGGAGAATGCGGGCATCGATCCCGCTACCTCTCGCATGCTAAGCGAGCGCTCTACCATTTGAGCTAATTCCCCTGTGTGCTCACTCAGCATCACATTTCAAAAGTAACGTTACTGCTGTCCACACTTTATTTTAAGTCTAATTGCCCATAACATGAGTGTTCAGTTCACTCCTAACTGATGCCTTAACTACACCTAGGGGACGTTTTACACTTCAGGTTGGCATGTTTAGTACTTGAATAGGAGTGATATCACTGTATGTTAACCTAGACTCAGGCCCTACCTAATCTTGGAGATACATTTCTCATGAATGAGTAACCAAGGGAGATACAATTTTTAGGAGTTAGTGCATGTCTAATGCAAGATTAATCACCATATTATGAGAGCCAATGCTATCATCCAGCAAAAAATACTCGTTTTCGCCCAACGTGGGGCTCGAACCCACAACCCTGAGATTAAGAGTCTCATGCTCTACCGACTGAGCTAGCCGGGCTCCCACTTAAATATGGTATGCAGACTCATCATTTTTTATTAAGGAAAACTGTTTCTGGATATTCCTCTGCTCTTGTTTTGCAAGGAACTTCACTTTTATACATCCTTCAGAGGAAAGAATGTCAAGTAAAATAATACGAAATGAAAATGGAAGGTGTGAAATTTTCATTTTGAGATTGCATAAGAAATCAAATTCCTCTCACGTGCTATAGAATACCTAAACACTTTTGATTAAACCACTTTAGTTGTTATAATGACACCAAATTTGAAAGCCATCTGTGACTTTTCTGTTCTTACTCTGCAACAACCATGGCAATTACAAGTTAAAAAGTAAAATGTATGCAAATTTTAGAATGGAGAATGCGGGCATCGATCCCGCTACCTCTCGCATGCTAAGCGAGCGCTCTACCATTTGAGCTAATTCCCCTGTGTGCTCACTCAGCATCACATTTCAAAAGTAACGTTACTGCTGTCCACACTTTATTTTAAGTCTAATTGCCCATAACATGAGTGTTCAGTTCACTCCTAACTGATGCCTTAACTACACCTAGGGGATGTTTTACACTTCAGGTTGGCATGTTTAGTACTTGAATAGGAGTGATATCACTGTATGTTAACCTAGACTCAGGCCCTACCTAATCTTGGAGATACATTTCTCATGAATGAGTAACCAAGGGAGATACAATTTTTAGGAGTTAGTGCATGTCTAATGCAAGATTAATCACCATATTATGAGAGCCAATGCTATCATCCAGCAAAAAATACTTGTTTTCGCCCAACGTGGGGCTCGAACCCACGACCCTGAGATTAAGAGTCTCATGCTCTACCGACTGAGCTAGCCGGGCTCCCACTTAAATATGGTATGCAGACTCATCATTTTTTATTAAGGAAAACCGTTTCTGGATATTCCTCTGCTCTTGTTTTGCAAGGAACTTCACTTTTATACATCCTTCAGAGGAAAGAATGTCAAGTAAAATAATACGAAATGAAAATGGAAGGTGTGAAATTTTCATTTTGAGATTGCATAAGAAATCAAATTCCTCTCACGTGCTATAGAATACCTAAACACTTTTGATTAAACCACTTTAGTTGTTATAATGACACCAAATTTGAAAGCCATCTGTGACTTTTCTGTTCTTACTCTGCAACAACCATGGCAATTACAAGTTAAAAAGTAAAATGTATGCAAATTTTAGAATGGGGAATGCGGGCATCGATCCCGCTACCTCTCGCATGCTAAGCGAGCGCTCTACCATTTGAGCTAATTCCCCTGTGTGCTCACTCAGCATCACATTTCAAAAGTAACGTTACTGCTGTCCACACTTTATTTTAAGTCTAATTGCCCATAACATGAGTGTTCAGTTCACTCCTAACTGATGCCTTAACTACACCTAGGGGATGTTTTACACTTCAGGTTGGCATGTTTAGTACTTGAATAGGAGTGATATCACTGTATGTTAACCTAGACTCAGGCCCTACCTAATCTTGGAGATACATTTCTCATGAATGAGTAACCAAGGGAGATACAATTTTTAGGAGTTAGTGCATGTCTAATGCAAGATTAATCACCATATTATGGAAGCCAATGCTATCATCCAGCAAAAAATACTCGTTTTCGCCCAACGTGGGGCTCGAACCCACGACCCTGAGATTAAGAGTCTCATAGCTCTACCGACTGAGCTAGCCGGGACCCAAATAAATATGGTATGCAGACTCATCATTTTTTATTAAGGAAAACCGTTTCTGGATATTCCTCTGCTCTTGTTTTGCAAGGAACTTCACTTTTATACATCCTTCAGAGGAAAGAATGTCAAGTAAAATAAGACGAAATGAAAATGGAAGGTGTGAAATGTTCATTTTGAGATTGCATAAGAAATCAAATTCCTCTCACGTGCTATAGAATACCTAAACACTTTTGATTAAACCACTTTAGTTGTTATAATGACACCAAATTTGAAAGCCATCTGTGACTTTTCTGTTCTTACTCTGCAACAACCATGGCAATTACAAGTTAAAAAGTAAAATGTATGCAAATTTTAGAATGGAGAATGCGGGCATCGATCCCGCTACCTCTCGCATGCTAAGCGAGCACTCTACCATTTGAGCTAATTCCCCTGTGTGCTCACTCAGCATCACATTTCAAAAGTAACGTTACTGCTGTCCACACTTTATTTTAAGTCTAATTGCCCATAACATGAGTGTTCAGTTCACTCCTAACTGATGCCTTAACTACACCTAGGGGATGTTTTACACTTCAGGTTGGCATGTTTAGTACTTGAATAGGAGTGATATCACTGTATGTTAACCTAGACTCAGGCCCTACCTAATCTTGGAGATACATTTCTCATGAATGAGTAACCAAGGGAGATACAATTTTTAGGAGTTAGTGCATGTCTAATGCAAGATTTATCGCCATATTATGAGAGCCAATGCTATCATCCAGCAAAAAATACTCGTTTTTGCCCAACGTGGGGCTCGAACCCACGACCCTGAGATTAAGAGTCTCATAGCTCTACCGACTGAGCTAGCCGGGCTCCCACTTAAATATGGTATGCAGACTCATCATTTTTTATCAAGGAAAACCGTTTCTGGATATTCCTCTGCTCTTGTTTTGCAAGGAACTTCACTTTTATACATCCTTCAGAGGAAAGAATGTCAAGTAAAATAAGACGAAATGAAAATGGAAGGTGTGAAATTTTCATTTTGAGATTGCATAAGAAATCAAATTCCTCTCACGTGCTATAGAATACCTAAACACTTTTGATTAAACCACTTAAGTTGTTATAATGACACCAAATTTGAAAGCCATCTGTGACTTTTCTGTTCTTACTCTGCAACAACCATGGCAATTACAAGTTAAAAAGTAAAATGTATGCAAATTTTAGAATGGAGAATGCGGGCATCGATCCCGCTACCTCTCGCATGCTAAGCGAGCACTCTACCATTTGAGCTAATTCCCCTGTGTGCTCACTCAGCATCACATTTCAAAAGTAACGTTACTGCTGTCCACACTTAATTTTAAGTCTAATTGCCCATAACATGAGTGTTCAGTTCACTCCTAACTGATGCCTTAACTACACCTAGGGGATGTTTTACACTTCAGGTTGGCATGTTTAGTACTTGAATAGGAGTGATATCACTGTATGTTAACCTAGACTCAGGCCCTACCTAATCTTGGAGAAACATTTCTCATGAATGAGTAACCAAGGGAGATACAATTTTTAGGAGTTAGTGCATGTCTAATGCAAGATTAATCACCATATTATGAGAGCCAATGCTATCATCCAGCAAAAAATACTCGTTTTCGCCCAACGTGGGGCTCGAACCCACGACCCTGAGATTAAGAGTCTCATGCTCTACCGACTGAGCTAGCCGGGCTCCCACTTAAATATGGTATGCAGACTCATCATTTTTTATTAAGGAAAACTGTTTCTGGATATTCCTCTGCTCTTGTTTTGCAAGGAACTTCACTTTTATACATCCTTCAGAGGAAAGAATGTCAAGTAAAATAAGACGAAATGAAAATGGAAGGTGTGAAATTTTTATTTTGAGATTGCATAAGAAATCAAATTCCTCTCACGTGCTATAGAATACCTAAACACTTTTGATTAAACCACTTTAGTTGTTATAATGACACCAAATTTGAAAGCCATCTGTGACTTTTCTGTTCTTACTCTGCAACAACCATGGCAATTACAAGTTAAAAAGTAAAATGTATGCACATTTTTGAATGGAGAATGCGGGCATCGATCCCGCTACCTCTCGCATGCTAAGCGAGCGCTCTACCATTTGAGCTAATTCCCCTGTGTGCTCACTCAGCATCACATTTCAAAAGTAACGTTACTGCTGTCCACACTTTATTTTAAGTCTAATTGCCCATAACATGAGTGTTCAGTTCACTCCTAACTGATGCCTTAACTACACCTAGGGGATGTTTTACACTTCAGGTTGGCATGTTTAGTACTTGAATAGGAGTGATATCACTGTATGTTAACCTAGACTCAGGCCCTACCTAATCTTGGAGATACATTTCTCATGAATGAGTAACCAAGGGAGATACAATTTTTAGGAGTTAGTGCATGTCTAATGCAAGATTAATCACCATATTATGAGAGCCAATGCTATCATCCAGCAACGTGGGGCTCGAACCCACGACCCTGAGATTAAGAGTCTCATGCTCTACCGACTGAGCTAGCCGGGCTCCCACTTAAATATGGTATGCAGACTCATCATTTTTTATTAAGGAAAACTGTTTCTGGATATTCCTCTGCTCTTGTTTTGCAAGGAACTTCACTTTTATACATCCTTCAGAGGAAAGAATGTCAAGTAAAATAATACGAAATGAAAATGGAAGGTGTGAAATTTTCATTTTGAGATTGCATAAGAAATCAAATTCCTCTCACGTGCTATAGAATACCTAAACACTTTTGATTAAACCACTTTAGTTGTTATAATGACACCAAATTTGAAAGCCATCTGTGACTTTTCTGTTCTTACTCTGCAACAACCATGGCAATTACAAGTTAAAAAGTAAAATGTATGCAAATTTTAGAATGGAGAATGCGGGCATCGATCCCGCTACCTCTCGCATGCTAAGCGAGCGCTCTACCATTTGAGCTAATTCCCCTGTGTGCTCACTCAGCATCACATTTCAAAAGTAACGTTACTGCTGTCCACACTTTATTTTAAGTCTAATTGCCCATAACATGAGTGTTCAGTTCACTCCTAACTGATGCCTTAACTACACCTAGGGGATGTTTTACACTTCAGGTTGGCATGTTTAGTACTTGAATAGGAGTGATATCACTGTATGTTAACCTAGACTCAGGCCCTACCTAATCTTGGAGATACATTTCTCATGAATGAGTAACCAAGGGAGATACAATTTTTAGGAGTTAGTGCATGTCTAATGCAAGATTAATCACCATATTATGAGAGCCAATGCTATCATCCAGCAAAAAATACTCGTTTTCGCCCAACGTGGGGCTCGAACCCACGACCCTGAGATTAAGAGTCTCATGCTCTACCGACTGAGCTAGCCGGGCTCCCACTTAAATATGGTATGCAGACTCATCATTTTTTATTAAGGAAAACTGTTTCTGGATATTCCTCTGCTCTTGTTTTGCAAGGAACTTCACTTTTATACATCCTTCAGAGGAAAGAATGTCAAGTAAAATAATACGAAATGAAAATGGAAGGTGTGAAATTTTCATTTTGAGATTGCATAAGAAATCAAATTCCTCTCACGTGCTATAGAATACCTAAACACTTTTGATTAAACCACTTTAGTTGTTATAATGACACCAAATTTGAAAGCCATCTGTGATTTTTCTGTTCTTACTCTGCAACAACCATGGCAATTACAAGTTAAAAAGTAAAATGTATGCAAATTTTTGAATGGAGAATGCGGGCATCGATCCCGCTACCTCTCGCATGCTAAGCGAGCGCTCTACCATTTGAGCTAAATCCCCTGTGTGCTCACTCAGCATCACATTTCAAAAGTAACGTTACTGCTGTCCACACTTTATTTTAAGTCTAATTGCCCATAACATGAGTGTTCAGTTCACTCCTAACTGATGCCTTAACTACACCTAGGGGATGTTTTACACTTCAGGTTGGCATGTTTAGTACTTGAATAGGAGTGATATCACTGTATGTTAACCTAGACTCAGGCCCTACCTAATCTTGGAGATACATTTCTCATGAATGAGTAACCAAGGGAGATACAATTTTTAGGAGTTAGTGCATGTCTAATGCAAGATTAATCACCATATTATGAGAGCCAATGCTATCATCCAGCAAAAAATACTCGTTTTCGCCCAACGTGGGGCTCGAACCCACGACCCTGAGATTAAGAGTCTCATGCTCTACCGACTGAGCTAGCCGGGCTCCCACTTAAATATGGTATGCAGACTCATCATTTTTTATTAAGGAAAACCGTTTCTGGATATTCCTCTGCTCTTGTTTTGCAAGGAACTTCACTTTTATACATCCTTCAGAGGAAAGAATGTCAAGTAAAATAATACGAAATGAAAATGGAAGGTGTGAAATTTTCATTTTGAGATTGCATAAGAAATCAAATTCCTCTCACGTGCTATAGAATACCTAAACACTTTTGATTAAACCACTTTAGTTGTTATAATGACACCAAATTTGAAAGCCATCTGTGACTTTTCTGTTCTTACTCTGCAACAACCATGGCAATTACAAGTTAAAAAGTAAAATGTATGCAAATTTTAGAATGGGGAATGCGGGCATCGATCCCGCTACCTCTCGCATGCTAAGCGAGCGCTCTACCATTTGAGCTAATTCCCCTGTGTGCTCACTCAGCATCACATTTCAAAAGTAACGTTACTGCTGTCCACACTTTATTTTAAGTCTAATTGCCCATAACATGAGTGTTCAGTTCACTCCTAACTGATGCCTTAACTACACCTAGGGGATGTTTTACACTTCAGGTTGGCATGTTTAGTACTTGAATAGGAGTGATATCACTGTATGTTAACCTAGACTCAGGCCCTACCTAATCTTGGAGATACATTTCTCATGAATGAGTAACCAAGGGAGATACAATTTTTAGGAGTTAGTGCATGTCTAATGCAAGATTAATCACCATATTATGAGAGCCAATGCTATCATCCAGCAAAAAATACTCGTTTTCGCCCAACGTGGGGCTCGAACCCACGACCCTGAGATTAAGAGTCTCATAGCTCTACCGACTGAGCTAGCCGGGACCCAAATAAATATGGTATGCAGACTCATCATTTTTTATTAAGGAAAACCGTTTCTGGATATTCCTCTGCTCTTGTTTTGCAAGGAACTTCACTTTTATACATCCTTCAGAGGAAAGAATGTCAAGTAAAATAAGACGAAATGAAAATGGAAGGTGTGAAATGTTCATTTTGAGATTGCATAAGAAATCAAATTCCTCTCACGTGCTATAGAATACCTAAACACTTTTGATTAAACCACTTTAGTTGTTATAATGACACCAAATTTGAAAGCCATCTGTGACTTTTCTGTTCTTACTCTGCAACAACCATGGCAATTACAAGTTAAAAAGTAAAATGTATGCAAATTTTAGAATGGAGAATGCGGGCATCGATCCCGCTACCTCTCGCATGCTAAGCGAGCACTCTACCATTTGAGCTAATTCCCCTGTGTGCTCACTCAGCATCACATTTCAAAAGTAACGTTACTGCTGTCCACACTTTATTTTAAGTCTAATTGCCCATAACATGAGTGTTCAGTTCACTCCTAACTGATGCCTTAACTACACCTAGGGGATGTTTTACACTTCAGGTTGGCATGTTTAGTACTTGAATAGGAGTGATATCACTGTATGTTAACCTAGACTCAGGCCCTACCTAATCTTGGAGATACATTTCTCATGAATGAGTAACCAAGGGAGATACAATTTTTAGGAGTTAGTGCATGTCTAATGCAAGATTAATCACCATATTATGAGAGCCAATGCTATCATCCAGCAAAAAATACTCGTTTTTGCCCAACGTGGGGCTCGAACCCACGACCCTGAGATTAAGAGTCTCATAGCTCTACCGACTGAGCTAGCCGGGCTCCCACTTAAATATGGTATGCAGACTCATCATTTTTTATCAAGGAAAACCGTTTCTGGATATTCCTCTGCTCTTGTTTTGCAAGGAACTTCACTTTTATACATCCTTCAGAGGAAAGAATGTCAAGTAAAATAAGACGAAATGAAAATGGAAGGTGTGAAATTTTCATTTTGAGATTGCATAAGAAATCAAATTCCTCTCACGTGCTATAGAATACCTAAACACTTTTGATTAAACCACTTAAGTTGTTATAATGACACCAAATTTGAAAGCCATCTGTGACTTTTCTGTTCTTACTCTGCAACAACCATGGCAATTACAAGTTAAAAAGTAAAATGTATGCAAATTTTAGAATGGAGAATGCGGGCATCGATCCCGCTACCTCTCGCATGCTAAGCGAGCACTCTACCATTTGAGCTAATTCCCCTGTGTGCTCACTCAGCATCACATTTCAAAAGTAACGTTACTGCTGTCCACACTTAATTTTAAGTCTAATTGCCCATAACATGAGTGTTCAGTTCACTCCTAACTGATGCCTTAACTACACCTAGGGGATGTTTTACACTTCAGGTTGGCATGTTTAGTACTTGAATAGGAGTGATATCACTGTATGTTAACCTAGACTCAGGCCCTACCTAATCTTGGAGATACATTTCTCATGAATGAGTAACCAAGGGAGATACAATTTTTAGGAGTTAGTGCATGTCTAATGCAAGATTAATCACCATATTATGAGAGCCAATGCTATCATCCAGCAACGTGGGGCTCGAACCCACGACCCTGAGATTAAGAGTCTCATGCTCTACCGACTGAGCTAGCCGGGCTCCCACTTAAATATGGTATGCAGACTCATCATTTTTTATTAAGGAAAACTGTTTCTGGATATTCCTCTGCTCTTGTTTTGCAAGGAACTTCACTTTTATACATCCTTCAGAGGAAAGAATGTCAAGTAAAATAAGACAAAATGAAAATGGAAGGTGTGAAATTTTCATTTTGAGATTGCATAAGAAATCAAATTCCTCTCACGTGCTATAGAATACCTAAACACTTTTGATTAAACCACTTTAGTTGTTATAATGACACCAAATTTGAAAGCCATCTGTGACTTTTCTGTTCTTACTCTGCAACAACCATGGCAATTACAAGTTAAAAAGTAAAATGTATGCAAATTTTAGAATGGAGAATGCGGGCATCGATCCCGCTACCTCTCGCATGCTAAGCGAGCGCTCTACCATTTGAGCTAATTCCCCTGTGTGCTCACTCAGCATCACATTTCAAAAGTAACGTTACTGCTGTCCACACTTTATTTTAAGTCTAATTGCCCATAACATGAGTGTTCAGTTCACTCCTAACTGATGCCTTAACTACACCTAGGGGATGTTTTACACTTCAGGTTGGCATGTTTAGTACTTGAATAGGAGTGATATCACTGTATGTTAACCTAGACTCAGGCCCTACCTAATCTTGGAGATACATTTCTCATGAATGAGTAACCAAGGGAGATACAATTTTTAGGAGTTAGTGCATGTCTAATGCAAGATTAATCACCATATTATGAGAGCCAATGCTATCATCCAGCAAAAAATACTCGTTTTCGCCCAACGTGGGGCTCGAACCCACGACCCTGAGATTAAGAGTCTCATAGCTCTACCGACTGAGCTAGCCGGGACCCAAATAAATATGGTATGCAGACTCATCATTTTTTATTAAGGAAAACCGTTTCTGGATATTCCTCTGCTCTTGTTTTGCAAGGAACTTCACTTTTATACATCCTTCAGAGGAAAGAATGTCAAGTAAAATAAGACGAAATGAAAATGGAAGGTGTGAAATGTTCATTTTGAGATTGCATAAGAAATCAAATTCCTCTCACGTGCTATAGAATACCTAAACACTTTTGATTAAACCACTTTAGTTGTTATAATGACACCAAATTTGAAAGCCATCTGTGACTTTTCTGTTCTTACTCTGCAACAACCATGGCAATTACAAGTTAAAAAGTAAAATGTATGCAAATTTTAGAATGGAGAATGCGGGCATCGATCCCGCTACCTCTCGCATGCTAAGCGAGCACTCTACCATTTGAGCTAATTCCCCTGTGTGCTCACTCAGCATCACATTTCAAAAGTAACGTTACTGCTGTCCACACTTTATTTTAAGTCTAATTGCCCATAACATGAGTGTTCAGTTCACTCCTAACTGATGCCTTAACTACACCTAGGGGGTGTTTTACACTTCAGGTTGGCATGTTTAGTACTTGAATAGGAGTGATATCACTGTATGTTAACCTAGACTCAGGCCCTACCTAATCTTGGAGATACATTTCTCATGAATGAGTAACCAAGGGAGATACAATTTTTAGGAGTTAGTGCATGTCTAATGCAAGATTAATCACCATATTATGAGAGCCAATGCTATCATCCAGCAAAAAATACTCGTTTTCGCCCAACGTGGGGCTCGAACACACGACCCTGAGATTAAGAGTCTCATGCTCTACCGACTGAGCTAGCCGGGCTCCCACTTAAATATGGTATGCAGACTCATCATTTTTTATTAAGGAAAACCGTTTCTGGATATTCCTCTGCTCTTGTTTTGCAAGGAACTTCACTTTTATACATCCTTCAGAGGAAAGAATGTCAAGTAAAATAAGACGAAATGAAAATGGAAGGTGTGAAATTTTCATTTTGAGATTGCATAAGAAATCAAATTCCTCTCACGTGCTATAGAATACCTAAACACTTTTGATTAAACCACTTAAGTTGTTATAATGACACCAAATTTGAAAGCCATCTGTGACTTTTCTGTTCTTACTCTGCAACAACCATGGCAATTACAAGTTAAAAAGTAAAATGTATGCAAATTTTAGAATGGAGAATGCGGGCATCGATCCCGCTACCTCTCGCATGCTAAGCGAGCACTCTACCATTTGAGCTAATTCACCTGTGTGCTCACTCAGCATCACATTTCAAAAGTAACGTTACTGCTGTCCACACTTTATTTTAAGTCTAATTGCCCATAACATGAGTGTTCAGTTCACTCCTAACTGATGCCTTAACTACACCTAGGGGATGTTTTACACTTCAGGTTGGCATGTTTAGTACTTGAATAGGAGTGATATCACTGTATGTTAACCTAGACTCAGGCCCTACCTAATCTTGGAGATACATTTCTCATGAATGAGTAACCAAGGGAGATACAATTTTTAGGAGTTAGTGCATGTCTAATGCAAGATTAATCACCATATTATGAGAGCCAATGCTATCATCCAGCAAAAAATACTCGTTTTCGCCCAACGTGGGGCTCGAACACACGACCCTGAGATTAAGAGTCTCATGCTCTACCGACTGAGCTAGCTGGGCTCCCACTTAAATATGGTATGCAGACTCATCATTTTTTATTAAGGAAAACCGTTTCTGGATATTCCTCTGCTCTTGTTTTGCAAGGAACTTCACTTTTATACATCCTTCAGAGGAAAGAATGTCAAGTAAAATAAGACGAAATGAAAATGGAAGGTGTGAAATTTTCATTTTGAGATTGCATAAGAAATCAAATTCCTCTCACGTGCTATAGAATACCTAAACACTTTTGATTAAACCACTTAAGTTGTTATAATGACACCAAATTTGAAAGCCATCTGTGACTTTTCTGTTCTTACTCTGCAACAACCATGGCAATTACAAGTTAAAAAGTAAAATGTATGCAAATTTTAGAATGGAGAATGCGGGCATCGATCCCGCTACCTCTCGCATGCTAAGCGAGCACTCTACCATTTGAGCTAATTCACCTGTGTGCTCACTCAGCATCACATTTCAAAAGTAACGTTACTGCTGTCCACACTTTATTTTAAGTCTAATTGCCCATAACATGAGTGTTCAGTTCACTCCTAACTGATGCCTTAACTACACCTAGGGGATGTTTTACACTTCAGGTTGGCATGTTTAGTACTTGAATAGGAGTGATATCACTGTATGTTAACCTAGACTCAGGCCCTACCTAATCTTGGAGATACATTTCTCATGAATGAGTAACCAAGGGAGATACAATTTTTAGGAGTTAGTGCATGTCTAATGCAAGATTAATCACCATATTATGAGAGCCAATGCTATCATCCAGCAAAAAATACTCGTTTTCGCCCAACGTGGGGCTCGAACCCACGACCCTGAGATTAAGAGTCTCATGCTCTACCGACTGAGCTAGCCGGGCTCCCACTTAAATATGGTATGCAGACTCATCATTTTTTATTAAGGAAAACTGTTTCTGGATATTCCTCTGCTCTTGTTTTGCAAGGAACTTCACTTTTATACATCCTTCAGAGGAAAGAATGTCAAGTAAAATAAGACGAAATGAAAATGGAAGGTGTGAAATTTTCATTTTGAGATTGCATAAGAAATCAAATTCCTCTCACGTGCTATAGAATACCTAAACACTTTTGATTAAACCACTTTAGTTGTTATAATGACACCAAATTTGAAAGCCATCTGTGACTTTTCTGTTCTTACTCTGCAACAACCATGGCAATTACAAGTTAAAAAGTAAAATGTATGCAAATTTTAGAATGGAGAATGCGGGCATCGATACCGCTACCTCTCGCATGCTAAGCGAGCGCTCTACCATTTGAGCTAATTCCCCTGTGTGCTCACTCAGCATCACATTTCAAAAGTAACGTTACTGCTGTCCACACTTTATTTTAAGTCTAATTGCCCATAACATGAGTGTTCAGTTCACTCCTAACTGATGCCTTAACTACACCTAGGGGATGTTTTACACTTCAGGTTGGCATGTTTAGTACTTGAATAGGAGTGATATCACTGTATGTTAACCTAGACTCAGGCCCTACCTAATCTTGGAGATACATTTCTCATGAATGAGTAACCAAGGGAGATACAATTTTTAGGAGTTAGTGCATGTCTAATGCAAGATTAATCACCATATTATGAGAGCCAATGCTATCATCCAGCAAAAAATACTCATTTTCGCCCAACGTGGGGCTCGAACCCACGACCCTGAGATTAAGAGTCTCATAGCTCTACCGACTGAGCTAGCCGGGACCCAAATAAATATGGTATGCAGACTCATCATTTTTTATTAAGGAAAACCGTTTCTGGATATTCCTCTGCTCTTGTTTTGCAAGGAACTTCACTTTTATACATCCTTCAGAGGAAAGAATGTCAAGTAAAATAAGACAAAATGAAAATGGAAGGTGTGAAATGTTCATTTTGAGATTGCATAAGAAATCAAATTCCTCTCACGTGCTATAGAATACCTAAACACTTTTGATTAAACCACTTTAGTTGTTATAATGACACCAAATTTGAAAGCCATCTGTGACTTTTCTGTTCTTACTCTGCAACAACCATGGCAATTACAAGTTAAAAAGTAAAATGTATGCAAATTTTAGAATGGAGAATGCGGGCATCGATCCCGCTACCTCTCGCATGCTAAGCGAGCACTCTACCATTTGAGCTAATTCCCCTGTGTGCTCACTCAGCATCACATTTCAAAAGTAACGTTACTGCTGTCCACACTTTATTTTAAGTCTAATTGCCCATAACATGAGTGTTCAGTTCACTCCTAACTGATGCCTTAACTACACCTAGGGGGTGTTTTACACTTCAGGTTGGCATGTTTAGTACTTGAATAGGAGTGATATCACTGTATGTTAACCTAGACTCAGGCCCTACCTAATCTTGGAGATACATTTCTCATGAATGAGTAACCAAGGGAGATACAATTTTTAGGAGTTAGTGCATGTCTAATGCAAGATTAATCACCATATTATGAGAGCCAATGCTATCATCCAGCAAAAAATACTCGTTTTCGCCCAACGTGGGGCTCGAACACACGACCCTGAGATTAAGAGTCTCATGCTCTACCGACTGAGCTAGCCGGGCTCCCACTTAAATATGGTATGCAGACTCATCATTTTTTATTAAGGAAAACCGTTTCTGGATATTCCTCTGCTCTTGTTTTGCAAGGAACTTCACTTTTATACATCCTTCAGAGGAAAGAATGTCAAGTAAAATAAGACGAAATGAAAATGGAAGGTGTGAAATTTTCATTTTGAGATTGCATAAGAAATCAAATTCCTCTCACGTGCTATAGAATACCTAAACACTTTTGATTAAACCACTTAAGTTGTTATAATGACACCAAATTTGAAAGCCATCTGTGACTTTTCTGTTCTTACTCTGCAACAACCATGGCAATTACAAGTTAAAAAGTAAAATGTATGCAAATTTTAGAATGGAGAATGCGGGCATCGATCCCGCTACCTCTCGCATGCTAAGCGAGCACTCTACCATTTGAGCTAATTCACCTGTGTGCTCACTCAGCATCACATTTCAAAAGTAACGTTACTGCTGTCCACACTTTATTTTAAGTCTAATTGCCCATAACATGAGTGTTCAGTTCACTCCTAACTGATGCCTTAACTACACCTAGGGGATGTTTTACACTTCAGGTTGGCATGTTTAGTACTTGAATAGGAGTGATATCACTGTATGTTAACCTAGACTCAGGCCCTACCTAATCTTGGAGATACATTTCTCATGAATGAGTAACCAAGGGAGATACAATTTTTAGGAGTTAGTGCATGTCTAATGCAAGATTAATCACCATATTATGAGAGCCAATGCTATCATCCAGCAAAAAATACTTGTTTTCGCCCAACGTGGGGCTCGAACACACGACCCTGAGATTAAGAGTCTCATGCTCTACCGACTGAGCTAGCTGGGCTCCCACTTAAATATGGTATGCAGACTCATCATTTTTTATTAAGGAAAACCGTTTCTGGATATTCCTCTGCTCTTGTTTTGCAAGGAACTTCACTTTTATACATCCTTCAGAGGAAAGAATGTCAAGTAAAATAAGACGAAATGAAAATGGAAGGTGTGAAATTTTCATTTTGAGATTGCATAAGAAATCAAATTCCTCTCACGTGCTATAGAATACCTAAACACTTTTGATTAAACCACTTAAGTTGTTATAATGACACCAAATTTGAAAGCCATCTGTGACTTTTCTGTTCTTACTCTGCAACAACCATGGCAATTACAAGTTAAAAAGTAAAATGTATGCGAATTTTAGAATGGAGAATGCGGGCATCGATCCCGCTACCTCTCGCATGCTAAGCGAGCACTCTACCATTTGAGCTAATTCACCTGTGTGCTCACTCAGCATCACATTTCAAAAGTAACGTTACTGCTGTCCACACTTTATTTTAAGTCTAATTGCCCATAACATGAGTGTTCAGTTCACTCCTAACTGATGCCTTAACTACACCTAGGGGATGTTTTACACTTCAGGTTGGCATGTTTAGTACTTGAATAGGAGTGATATCACTGTATGTTAACCTAGACTCAGGCCCTACCTAATCTTGGAGATACATTTCTCATGAATGAGTAACCAAGGGAGATACAATTTTTAGGAGTTAGTGCATGTCTAATGCAAGATTAATCACCATATTATGAGAGCCAATGCTATCATCCAGCAAAAAATACTCGTTTTCGCCCAACGTGGGGCTCGAACCCACGACCCTGAGATTAAGAGTCTCATGCTCTACCGACTGAGCTAGCCGGGCTCCCACTTAAATATGGTATGCAGACTCATCATTTTTTATTAAGGAAAACTGTTTCTGGATATTCCTCTGCTCTTGTTTTGCAAGGAACTTCACTTTTATACATCCTTCAGAGGAAAGAATGTCAAGTAAAATAAGACGAAATGAAAATGGAAGGTGTGAAATTTTCATTTTGAGATTGCATAAGAAATCAAATTCCTCTCACGTGCTATAGAATACCTAAACACTTTTGATTAAACCACTTTAGTTGTTATAATGACACCAAATTTGAAAGCCATCTGTGACTTTTCTGTTCTTACTCTGCAACAACCATGGCAATTACAAGTTAAAAAGTAAAATGTATGCAAATTTTAGAATGGAGAATGCGGGCATCGATACCGCTACCTCTCGCATGCTAAGCGAGCGCTCTACCATTTGAGCTAATTCCCCTGTGTGCTCACTCAGCATCACATTTCAAAAGTAACGTTACTGCTGTCCACACTTTATTTTAAGTCTAATTGCCCATAACATGAGTGTTCAGTTCACTCCTAACTGATGCCTTAACTACACCTAGGGGATGTTTTACACTTCAGGTTGGCATGTTTAGTACTTGAATAGGAGTGATATCACTGTATGTTAACCTAGACTCAGGCCCTACCTAATCTTGGAGATACATTTCTCATGAATGAGTAACCAAGGGAGATACAATTTTTAGGAGTTAGTGCATGTCTAATGCAAGATTAATCACCATATTATGAGAGCCAATGCTATCATCCAGCAAAAAATACTCATTTTCGCCCAACGTGGGGCTCGAACCCACGACCCTGAGATTAAGAGTCTCATAGCTCTACCGACTGAGCTAGCCGGGACCCAAATAAATATGGTATGCAGACTCATCATTTTTTATTAAGGAAAACCGTTTCTGGATATTCCTCTGCTCTTGTTTTGCAAGGAACTTCACTTTTATACATCCTTCAGAGGAAAGAATGTCAAGTAAAATAAGACGAAATGAAAATGGAAGGTGTGAAATGTTCATTTTGAGATTGCATAAGAAATCAAATTCCTCTCACGTGCTATAGAATACCTAAACACTTTTGATTAAACCACTTTAGTTGTTATAATGACACCAAATTTGAAAGCCATCTGTGACTTTTCTGTTCTTACTCTGCAACAACCATGGCAATTACAAGTTAAAAAGTAAAATGTATGCAAATTTTAGAATGGAGAATGCGGGCATCGATCCCGCTACCTCTCGCATGCTAAGCGAGCACTCTACCATTTGAGCTAATTCCCCTGTGTGCTCACTCAGCATCACATTTCAAAAGTAACGTTACTGCTGTCCACACTTTATTTTAAGTCTAATTGCCCATAACATGAGTGTTCAGTTCACTCCTAACTGATGCCTTAACTACACCTAGGGGGTGTTTTACACTTCAGGTTGGCATGTTTAGTACTTGAATAGGAGTGATATCACTGTATGTTAACCTAGACTCAGGCCCTACCTAATCTTGGAGATACATTTCTCATGAATGAGTAACCAAGGGAGATACAATTTTTAGGAGTTAGTGCATGTCTAATGCAAGATTAATCACCATATTATGAGAGCCAATGCTATCATCCAGCAAAAAATACTCGTTTTCGCCCAACGTGGGGCTCGAACACACGACCCTGAGATTAAGAGTCTCATGCTCTACCGACTGAGCTAGCCGGGCTCCCACTTAAATATGGTATGCAGACTCATCATTTTTTATTAAGGAAAACCGTTTCTGGATATTCCTCTGCTCTTGTTTTGCAAGGAACTTCACTTTTATACATCCTTCAGAGGAAAGAATGTCAAGTAAAATAAGACGAAATGAAAATGGAAGGTGTGAAATTTTCATTTTGAGATTGCATAAGAAATCAAATTCCTCTCACGTGCTATAGAATACCTAAACACTTTTGATTAAACCACTTAAGTTGTTATAATGACACCAAATTTGAAAGCCATCTGTGACTTTTCTGTTCTTACTCTGCAACAACCATGGCAATTACAAGTTAAAAAGTAAAATGTATGCAAATTTTAGAATGGAGAATGCGGGCATCGATCCCGCTACCTCTCGCATGCTAAGCGAGCACTCTACCATTTGAGCTAATTCACCTGTGTGCTCACTCAGCATCACATTTCAAAAGTAACGTTACTGCTGTCCACACTTTATTTTAAGTCTAATTGCCCATAACATGAGTGTTCAGTTCACTCCTAACTGATGCCTTAACTACACCTAGGGGATGTTTTACACTTCAGGTTGGCATGTTTAGTACTTGAATAGGAGTGATATCACTGTATGTTAACCTAGACTCAGGCCCTACCTAATCTTGGAGATACATTTCTCATGAATGAGTAACCAAGGGAGATACAATTTTTAGGAGTTAGTGCATGTCTAATGCAAGATTAATCACCATATTATGAGAGCCAATGCTATCATCCAGCAAAAAATACTCGTTTTCGCCCAACGTGGGGCTCGAACACACGACCCTGAGATTAAGAGTCTCATGCTCTACCGACTGAGCTAGCCGGGCTCCCACTTAAATATGGTATGCAGACTCATCATTTTTTATTAAGGAAAACCGTTTCTGGATATTCCTCTGCTCTTGTTTTGCAAGGAACTTCACTTTTATACATCCTTCAGAGGAAAGAATGTCAAGTAAAATAAGACGAAATGAAAATGGAAGGTGTGAAATTTTCATTTTGAGATTGCATAAGAAATCAAATTCCTCTCACGTGCTATAGAATACCTAAACACTTTTGATTAAACCACTTAAGTTGTTATAATGACACCAAATTTGAAAGCCATCTGTGACTTTTCTGTTCTTACTCTGCAACAACCATGGCAATTACAAGTTAAAAAGTAAAATGTATGCAAATTTTAGAATGGAGAATGCGGGCATCGATCCCGCTACCTCTCGCATGCTAAGCGAGCACTCTACCATTTGAGCTAATTCACCTGTGTGCTCACTCAGCATCACATTTCAAAAGTAACGTTACTGCTGTCCACACTTTATTTTAAGTCTAATTGCCCATAACATGAGTGTTCAGTTCACTCCTAACTGATGCCTTAACTACACCTAGGGGATGTTTTACACTTCAGGTTGGCATGTTTAGTACTTGAATAGGAGTGATATCACTGTATGTTAACCTAGACTCAGGCCCTACCTAATCTTGGAGATACATTTCTCATGAATGAGTAACCAAGGGAGATACAATTTTTAGGAGTTAGTGCATGTCTAATGCAAGATTAATCACCATATTATGAGAGCCAATGCTATCATCCAGCAAAAAATACTCGTTTTCGCCCAACGTGGGGCTCGAACCCACGACCCTGAGATTAAGAGTCTCATGCTCTACCGACTGAGCTAGCCGGGCTCCCACTTAAATATGGTATGCAGACTCATCATTTTTTATTAAGGAAAACTGTTTCTGGATATTCCTCTGCTCTTGTTTTGCAAGGAACTTCACTTTTATACATCCTTCAGAGGAAAGAATGTCAAGTAAAATAAGACGAAATGAAAATGGAAGGTGTGAAATTTTCATTTTGAGATTGCATAAGAAATCAAATTCCTCTCACGTGCTATAGAATACCTAAACACTTTTGATTAAACCACTTTAGTTGTTATAATGACACCAAATTTGAAAGCCATCTGTGACTTTTCTGTTCTTACTCTGCAACAACCATGGCAATTACAAGTTAAAAAGTAAAATGTATGCAAATTTTAGAATGGAGAATGCGGGCATCGATACCGCTACCTCTCGCATGCTAAGCGAGCGCTCTACCATTTGAGCTAATTCCCCTGTGTGCTCACTCAGCATCACATTTCAAAAGTAACGTTACTGCTGTCCACACTTTATTTTAAGTCTAATTGCCCATAACATGAGTGTTCAGTTCACTCCTAACTGATGCCTTAACTACACCTAGGGGATGTTTTACACTTCAGGTTGGCATGTTTAGTACTTGAATAGGAGTGATATCACTGTATGTTAACCTAGACTCAGGCCCTACCTAATCTTGGAGATACATTTCTCATGAATGAGTAACCAAGGGAGATACAATTTTTAGGAGTTAGTGCATGTCTAATGCAAGATTAATCACCATATTATGAGAGCCAATGCTATCATCCAGCAAAAAATACTCATTTTCGCCCAACGTGGGGCTCGAACCCACGACCCTGAGATTAAGAGTCTCATAGCTCTACCGACTGAGCTAGCCGGGACCCAAATAAATATGGTATGCAGACTCATCATTTTTTATTAAGGAAAACCGTTTCTGGATATTCCTCTGCTCTTGTTTTGCAAGGAACTTCACTTTTATACATCCTTCAGAGGAAAGAATGTCAAGTAAAATAAGACGAAATGAAAATGGAAGGTGTGAAATGTTCATTTTGAGATTGCATAAGAAATCAAATTCCTCTCACGTGCTATAGAATACCTAAACACTTTTGATTAAACCACTTTAGTTGTTATAATGACACCAAATTTGAAAGCCATCTGTGACTTTTCTGTTCTTACTCTGCAACAACCATGGCAATTACAAGTTAAAAAGTAAAATGTATGCAAATTTTAGAATGGAGAATGCGGGCATCGATCCCGCTACCTCTCGCATGCTAAGCGAGCACTCTACCATTTGAGCTAATTCCCCTGTGTGCTCACTCAGCATCACATTTCAAAAGTAACGTTACTGCTGTCCACACTTTATTTTAAGTCTAATTGCCCATAACATGAGTGTTCAGTTCACTCCTAACTGATGCCTTAACTACACCTAGGGGGTGTTTTACACTTCAGGTTGGCATGTTTAGTACTTGAATAGGAGTGATATCACTGTATGTTAACCTAGACTCAGGCCCTACCTAATCTTGGAGATACATTTCTCATGAATGAGTAACCAAGGGAGATACAATTTTTAGGAGTTAGTGCATGTCTAATGCAAGATTAATCACCATATTATGAGAGCCAATGCTATCATCCAGCAAAAAATACTCGTTTTCGCCCAACGTGGGGCTCGAACACACGACCCTGAGATTAAGAGTCTCATGCTCTACCGACTGAGCTAGCCGGGCTCCCACTTAAATATGGTATGCAGACTCATCATTTTTTATTAAGGAAAACCGTTTCTGGATATTCCTCTGCTCTTGTTTTGCAAGGAACTTCACTTTTATACATCCTTCAGAGGAAAGAATGTCAAGTAAAATAAGACGAAATGAAAATGGAAGGTGTGAAATTTTCATTTTGAGATTGCATAAGAAATCAAATTCCTCTCACGTGCTATAGAATACCTAAACACTTTTGATTAAACCACTTAAGTTGTTATAATGACACCAAATTTGAAAGCCATCTGTGACTTTTCTGTTCTTACTCTGCAACAACCATGGCAATTACAAGTTAAAAGGTAAAATGTATGCGAATTTTAGAATGGAGAATGCGGGCATCGATCCCGCTACCTCTCGCATGCTAAGCGAGCACTCTACCATTTGAGCTAATTCACCTGTGTGCTCACTCAGCATCACATTTCAAAAGTAACGTTACTGCTGTCCACACTTTATTTTAAGTCTAATTGCCCATAACATGAGTGTTCAGTTCACTCCTAACTGATGCCTTAACTACACCTAGGGGATGTTTTACACTTCAGGTTGGCATGTTTAGTACTTGAATAGGAGTGATATCACTGTATGTTAACCTAGACTCAGGCCCTACCTAATCTTGGAGATACATTTCTCATGAATGAGTAACCAAGGGAGATACAATTTTTAGGAGTTAGTGCATGTCTAATGCAAGATTAATCACCATATTATGAGAGCCAATGCTATCATCCAGCAAAAAATACTCGTTTTCGCCCAACGTGGGGCTCGAACCCACGACCCTGAGATTAAGAGTCTCATGCTCTACCGACTGAGCTAGCCGGGCTCCCACTTAAATATGGTATGCAGACTCATCATTTTTTATTAAGGAAAACTGTTTCTGGATATTCCTCTGCTCTTGTTTTGCAAGGAACTTCACTTTTATACATCCTTCAGAGGAAAGAATGTCAAGTAAAATAAGACGAAATGAAAATGGAAGGTGTGAAATTTTCATTTTGAGATTGCATAAGAAATCAAATTCCTCTCACGTGCTATAGAATACCTAAACACTTTTGATTAAACCACTTTAGTTGTTATAATGACACCAAATTTGAAAGCCATCTGTGACTTTTCTGTTCTTACTCTGCAACAACCATGGCAATTACAAGTTAAAAAGTAAAATGTATGCAAATTTTAGAATGGAGAATGCGGGCATCGATACCGCTACCTCTCGCATGCTAAGCGAGCGCTCTACCATTTGAGCTAATTCCCCTGTGTGCTCACTCAGCATCACATTTCAAAAGTAACGTTACTGCTGTCCACACTTTATTTTAAGTCTAATTGCCCATAACATGAGTGTTCAGTTCACTCCTAACTGATGCCTTAACTACACCTAGGGGATGTTTTACACTTCAGGTTGGCATGTTTAGTACTTGAATAGGAGTGATATCACTGTATGTTAACCTAGACTCAGGCCCTACCTAATCTTGGAGATACATTTCTCATGAATGAGTAACCAAGGGAGATACAATTTTTAGGAGTTAGTGCATGTCTAATGCAAGATTAATCACCATATTATGAGAGCCAATGCTATCATCCAGCAAAAAATACTCATTTTCGCCCAACGTGGGGCTCGAACCCACGACCCTGAGATTAAGAGTCTCATAGCTCTACCGACTGAGCTAGCCGGGACCCAAATAAATATGGTATGCAGACTCATCATTTTTTATTAAGGAAAACCGTTTCTGGATATTCCTCTGCTCTTGTTTTGCAAGGAACTTCACTTTTATACATCCTTCAGAGGAAAGAATGTCAAGTAAAATAAGACGAAATGAAAATGGAAGGTGTGAAATGTTCATTTTGAGATTGCATAAGAAATCAAATTCCTCTCACGTGCTATAGAATACCTAAACACTTTTGATTAAACCACTTTAGTTGTTATAATGACACCAAATTTGAAAGCCATCTGTGACTTTTCTGTTCTTACTCTGCAACAACCATGGCAATTACAAGTTAAAAAGTAAAATGTATGCAAATTTTAGAATGGAGAATGCGGGCATCGATCCCGCTACCTCTCGCATGCTAAGCGAGCACTCTACCATTTGAGCTAATTCCCCTGTGTGCTCACTCAGCATCACATTTCAAAAGTAACGTTACTGCTGTCCACACTTTATTTTAAGTCTAATTGCCCATAACATGAGTGTTCAGTTCACTCCTAACTGATGCCTTAACTACACCTAGGGGGTGTTTTACACTTCAGGTTGGCATGTTTAGTACTTGAATAGGAGTGATATCACTGTATGTTAACCTAGACTCAGGCCCTACCTAATCTTGGAGATACATTTCTCATGAATGAGTAACCAAGGGAGATACAATTTTTAGGAGTTAGTGCATGTCTAATGCAAGATTAATCACCATATTATGAGAGCCAATGCTATCATCCAGCAAAAAATACTCGTTTTCGCCCAACGTGGGGCTCGAACACACGACCCTGAGATTAAGAGTCTCATGCTCTACCGACTGAGCTAGCCGGGCTCCCACTTAAATATGGTATGCAGACTCATCATTTTTTATTAAGGAAAACCGTTTCTGGATATTCCTCTGCTCTTGTTTTGCAAGGAACTTCACTTTTATACATCCTTCAGAGGAAAGAATGTCAAGTAAAATAAGACGAAATGAAAATGGAAGGTGTGAAATTTTCATTTTGAGATTGCATAAGAAATCAAATTCCTCTCACGTGCTATAGAATACCTAAACACTTTTGATTAAACCACTTAAGTTGTTATAATGACACCAAATTTGAAAGCCATCTGTGACTTTTCTGTTCTTACTCTGCAACAACCATGGCAATTACAAGTTAAAAAGTAAAATGTATGCAAATTTTAGAATGGAGAATGCGGGCATCGATCCCGCTACCTCTCGCATGCTAAGCGAGCACTCTACCATTTGAGCTAATTCACCTGTGTGCTCACTCAGCATCACATTTCAAAAGTAACGTTACTGCTGTCCACACTTTATTTTAAGTCTAATTGCCCATAACATGAGTGTTCAGTTCACTCCTAACTGATGCCTTAACTACACCTAGGGGATGTTTTACACTTCAGGTTGGCATGTTTAGTACTTGAATAGGAGTGATATCACTGTATGTTAACCTAGACTCAGGCCCTACCTAATCTTGGAGATACATTTCTCATGAATGAGTAACCAAGGGAGATACAATTTTTAGGAGTTAGTGCATGTCTAATGCAAGATTAATCACCATATTATGAGAGCCAATGCTATCATCCAGCAAAAAATACTCGTTTTCGCCCAACGTGGGGCTCGAACACACGACCCTGAGATTAAGAGTCTCATGCTCTACCGACTGAGCTAGCCGGGCTCCCACTTAAATATGGTATGCAGACTCATCATTTTTTATTAAGGAAAACCGTTTCTGGATATTCCTCTGCTCTTGTTTTGCAAGGAACTTCACTTTTATACATCCTTCAGAGGAAAGAATGTCAAGTAAAATAAGACGAAATGAAAATGGAAGGTGTGAAATTTTCATTTTGAGATTGCATAAGAAATCAAATTCCTCTCACGTGCTATAGAATACCTAAACACTTTTGATTAAACCACTTAAGTTGTTATAATGACACCAAATTTGAAAGCCATCTGTGACTTTTCTGTTCTTACTCTGCAACAACCATGGCAATTACAAGTTAAAAAGTAAAATGTATGCAAATTTTAGAATGGAGAATGCGGGCATCGATCCCGCTACCTCTCGCATGCTAAGCGAGCACTCTACCATTTGAGCTAATTCACCTGTGTGCTCACTCAGCATCACATTTCAAAAGTAACGTTACTGCTGTCCACACTTTATTTTAAGTCTAATTGCCCATAACATGAGTGTTCAGTTCACTCCTAACTGATGCCTTAACTACACCTAGGGGATGTTTTACACTTCAGGTTGGCATGTTTAGTACTTGAATAGGAGTGATATCACTGTATGTTAACCTAGACTCAGGCCCTACCTAATCTTGGAGATACATTTCTCATGAATGAGTAACCAAGGGAGATACAATTTTTAGGAGTTAGTGCATGTCTAATGCAAGATTAATCACCATATTATGAGAGCCAATGCTATCATCCAGCAAAAAATACTCGTTTTCGCCCAACGTGGGGCTCGAACCCACGACCCTGAGATTAAGAGTCTCATGCTCTACCGACTGAGCTAGCCGGGCTCCCACTTAAATATGGTATGCAGACTCATCATTTTTTATTAAGGAAAACTGTTTCTGGATATTCCTCTGCTCTTGTTTTGCAAGGAACTTCACTTTTATACATCCTTCAGAGGAAAGAATGTCAAGTAAAATAAGACGAAATGAAAATGGAAGGTGTGAAATTTTCATTTTGAGATTGCATAAGAAATCAAATTCCTCTCACGTGCTATAGAATACCTAAACACTTTTGATTAAACCACTTTAGTTGTTATAATGACACCAAATTTGAAAGCCATCTGTGACTTTTCTGTTCTTACTCTGCAACAACCATGGCAATTACAAGTTAAAAAGTAAAATGTATGCAAATTTTAGAATGGAGAATGCGGGCATCGATACCGCTACCTCTCGCATGCTAAGCGAGCGCTCTACCATTTGAGCTAATTCCCCTGTGTGCTCACTCAGCATCACATTTCAAAAGTAACGTTACTGCTGTCCACACTTTATTTTAAGTCTAATTGCCCATAACATGAGTGTTCAGTTCACTCCTAACTGATGCCTTAACTACACCTAGGGGATGTTTTACACTTCAGGTTGGCATGTTTAGTACTTGAATAGGAGTGATATCACTGTATGTTAACCTAGACTCAGGCCCTACCTAATCTTGGAGATACATTTCTCATGAATGAGTAACCAAGGGAGATACAATTTTTAGGAGTTAGTGCATGTCTAATGCAAGATTAATCACCATATTATGAGAGCCAATGCTATCATCCAGCAAAAAATACTCATTTTCGCCCAACGTGGGGCTCGAACCCACGACCCTGAGATTAAGAGTCTCATAGCTCTACCGACTGAGCTAGCCGGGACCCAAATAAATATGGTATGCAGACTCATCATTTTTTATTAAGGAAAACCGTTTCTGGATATTCCTCTGCTCTTGTTTTGCAAGGAACTTCACTTTTATACATCCTTCAGAGGAAAGAATGTCAAGTAAAATAAGACGAAATGAAAATGGAAGGTGTGAAATGTTCATTTTGAGATTGCATAAGAAATCAAATTCCTCTCACGTGCTGTAGAATACCTAAACACTTTTGATTAAACCACTTTAGTTGTTATAATGACACCAAATTTGAAAGCCATCTGTGACTTTTCTGTTCTTACTCTGCAACAACCATGGCAATTACAAGTTAAAAAGTAAAATGTATGCAAATTTTAGAATGGAGAATGCGGGCATCGATCCCGCTACCTCTCGCATGCTAAGCGAGCACTCTACCATTTGAGCTAATTCCCCTGTGTGCTCACTCAGCATCACATTTCAAAAGTAACGTTACTGCTGTCCACACTTTATTTTAAGTCTAATTGCCCATAACATGAGTGTTCAGTTCACTCCTAACTGATGTATTAACTACACCTAGGGGGTGTTTTACACTTCAGGTTGGCATGTTTAGTACTTGAATAGGAGTGATATCACTGTATGTTAACCTAGACTCAGGCCCTACCTAATCTTGGAGATACATTTCTCATGAATGAGTAACCAAGGGAGATACAATTTTTAGGAGTTAGTGCATGTCTAATGCAAGATTAATCACCATATTATGAGAGCCAATGCTATCATCCAGCAAAAAATACTCGTTTTCGCCCAACGTGGGGCTCGAACCCACGACCCTGAGATTAAGAGTCTCATAGCTCTACCGACTGAGCTAGCCGGGACCCAAATAAACATGGTATGCAGACTCATCATTTTTTATTAAGGAAAACCGTTTCTGGATATTCCTCTGCTCTTGTTTTGCAAGGAACTTCACTTTTATACATCCTTCAGAGGAAAGAATGTCAAGTAAAATAAGACGAAATGAAAATGGAAGGTGTGAAATTTTCATTTTGAGATTGCATAAGAAATCAAATTCCTCTCACGTGCTATAGAATACCTAAACACTTTTGATTAAACCACTTAAGTTGTTATAATGACACCAAATTTGAAAGCCATCTGTGACTTTTCTGTTCTTACTCTGCAACAACCATGGCAATTACAAGTTAAAAAGTAAAATGTATGCAAATTTTAGAATGGAGAATGCGGGCATCGATCCCGCTACCTCTCGCATGCTAAGCGAGCACTCTACCATTTGAGCTAATTCACCTGTGTGCTCACTCAGCATCACATTTCAAAAGTAACGTTACTGCTGTCCACACTTTATTTTAAGTCTAATTGCCCATAACATGAGTGTTCAGTTCACTCCTAACTGATGCCTTAACTACACCTAGGGGATGTTTTACACTTCAGGTTGGCATGTTTAGTACTTGAATAGGAGTGATATCACTGTATGTTAACCTAGACTCAGGCCCTACCTAATCTTGGAGATACATTTCTCATGAATGAGTAACCAAGGGAGATACAATTTTTAGGAGTTAGTGCATGTCTAATGCAAGATTAATCACCATATTATGAGAGCCAATGCTATCATCCAGCAAAAAATACTCGTTTTCGCCCAACGTGGGGCTCGAACACACGACCCTGAGATTAAGAGTCTCATGCTCTACCGACTGAGCTAGCCGGGCTCCCACTTAAATATGGTATGCAGACTCATCATTTTTTATTAAGGAAAACCGTTTCTGGATATTCCTCTGCTCTTGTTTTGCAAGGAACTTCACTTTTATACATCCTTCAGAGGAAAGAATGTCAAGTAAAATAAGACGAAATGAAAATGGAAGGTGTGAAATTTTCATTTTGAGATTGCATAAGAAATCAAATTCCTCTCACGTGCTATAGAATACCTAAACACTTTTGATTAAACCACTTAAGTTGTTATAAAGACACCAAATTTGAAAGCCATCTGTGACTTTTCTGTTCTTACTCTGCAACAACCATGGCAATTACAAGTTAAAAAGTAAAATGTATGCAAATTTTAGAATGGAGAATGCGGGCATCGATCCCGCTACCTCTCGCATGCTAAGCGAGCACTCTACCATTTGAGCTAATTCACCTGTGTGCTCACTCAGCATCACATTTCAAAAGTAACGTTACTGCTGTCCACACTTTATTTTAAGTCTAATTGCCCATAACATGAGTGTTCAGTTCACTCCTAACTGATGCCTTAACTACACCTAGGGGATGTTTTACACTTCAGGTTGGCATGTTTAGTACTTGAATAGGAGTGATATCACTGTATGTTAACCTAGACTCAGGCCCTACCTAATCTTGGAGATACATTTCTCATGAATGAGTAACCAAGGGAGATACAATTTTTAGGAGTTAGTGCATGTCTAATGCAAGATTAATCACCATATTATGAGAGCCAATGCTATCATCCAGCAAAAAATACTCGTTTTCGCCCAACGTGGGGCTCGAACCCACGACCATGAGATTAAGAGTCTCATGCTCTACCGACTGAGCTAGCCGGGCTCCCACTTAAATATGGTATGCAGACTCATCATTTTTTATTAAGGAAAACTGTTTCTGGATATTCCTCTGCTCTTGTTTTGCAAGGAACTTCACTTTTATACATCCTTCAGAGGAAAGAATGTCAAGTAAAATAAGACGAAATGAAAATGGAAGGTGTGAAATTTTCATTTTGAGATTGCATAAGAAATCAAATTCCTCTCACGTGCTATAGAATACCTAAACACTTTTGATTAAACCACTTTAGTTGTTATAATGACACCAAATTTGAAAGCCATCTGTGACTTTTCTGTTCTTACTCTGCAACAACCATGGCAATTACAAGTTAAAAAGTAAAATGTATGCAAATTTTAGAATGGAGAATGCGGGCATCGATACCGCTACCTCTCGCATGCTAAGCGAGCGCTCTACCATTTGAGCTAATTCCCCTGTGTGCTCACTCAGCATCACATTTCAAAAGTAACGTTACTGCTGTCCACACTTTATTTTAAGTCTAATTGCCCATAACATGAGTGTTCAGTTCACTCCTAACTGATGCCTTAACTACACCTAGGGGATGTTTTACACTTCAGGTTGGCATGTTTAGTACTTGAATAGGAGTGATATCACTGTATGTTAACCTAGACTCAGGCCCTACCTAATCTTGGAGATACATTTCTCATGAATGAGTAACCAAGGGAGATACAATTTTTAGGAGTTAGTGCATGTCTAATGCAAGATTAATCACCATATTATGAGAGCCAATGCTATCATCCAGCAAAAAATACTCATTTTCGCCCAACGTGGGGCTCGAACCCACGACCCTGAGATTAAGAGTCTCATAGCTCTACCGACTGAGCTAGCCGGGACCCAAATAAATATGGTATGCAGACTCATCATTTTTTATTAAGGAAAACCGTTTCTGGATATTCCTCTGCTCTTGTTTTGCAAGGAACTTCACTTTTATACATCCTTCAGAGGAAAGAATGTCAAGTAAAATAAGACGAAATGAAAATGGAAGGTGTGAAATGTTCATTTTGAGATTGCATAAGAAATCAAATTCCTCTCACGTGCTGTAGAATACCTAAACACTTTTGATTAAACCACTTTAGTTGTTATAATGACACCAAATTTGAAAGCCATCTGTGACTTTTCTGTTCTTACTCTGCAACAACCATGGCAATTACAAGTTAAAAAGTAAAATGTATGCAAATTTTAGAATGGAGAATGCGGGCATCGATCCCGCTACCTCTCGCATGCTAAGCGAGCACTCTACCATTTGAGCTAATTCCCCTGTGTGCTCACTCAGCATCACATTTCAAAAGTAACGTTACTGCTGTCCACACTTTATTTTAAGTCTAATTGCCCATAACATGAGTGTTCAGTTCACTCCTAACTGATGTATTAACTACACCTAGGGGGTGTTTTACACTTCAGGTTGGCATGTTTAGTACTTGAATAGGAGTGATATCACTGTATGTTAACCTAGACTCAGGCCCTACCTAATCTTGGAGATACATTTCTCATGAATGAGTAACCAAGGGAGATACAATTTTTAGGAGTTAGTGCATGTCTAATGCAAGATTAATCACCATATTATGAGAGCCAATGCTATCATCCAGCAAAAAATACTCGTTTTCGCCCAACGTGGGGCTCGAACCCACGACCCTGAGATTAAGAGTCTCATAGCTCTACCGACTGAGCTAGCCGGGACCCAAATAAACATGGTATGCAGACTCATCATTTTTTATTAAGGAAAACCGTTTCTGGATATTCCTCTGCTCTTGTTTTGCAAGGAACTTCACTTTTATACATCCTTCAGAGGAAAGAATGTCAAGTAAAATAAGACGAAATGAAAATGGAAGGTGTGAAATTTTCATTTTGAGATTGCATAAGAAATCAAATTCCTCTCACGTGCTATAGAATACCTAAACACTTTTGATTAAACCACTTAAGTTGTTATAATGACACCAAATTTGAAAGCCATCTGTGACTTTTCTGTTCTTACTCTGCAACAACCATGGCAATTACAAGTTAAAAAGTAAAATGTATGCAAATTTTAGAATGGAGAATGCGGGCATCGATCCCGCTACCTCTCGCATGCTAAGCGAGCACTCTACCATTTGAGCTAATTCCCCTGTGTGCTCACTCAGCATCACATTTCAAAAGTAACGTTACTGCTGTCCACACTTTATTTTAAGTCTAATTGCCCATAACATGAGTGTTCAGTTCACTCCTAACTGATGCCTTAACTACACCTAGGGGATGTTTTACACTTCAGGTTGGCATGTTTAGTACTTGAATAGGAGTGATATCACTGTATGTTAACCTAGACTCAGGCCCTACCTAATCTTGGAGATACATTTCTCATGAATGAGTAACCAAGGGAGATACAATTTTTAGGAGTTAGTGCATGTCTAATGCAAGATTAATCACCATATTATGAGAGCCAATGCTATCATCCAGCAACGTGGGGCTCGAACCCACGACCCTGAGATTAAGAGTCTCATGCTCTACCGACTGAGCTAGCCGGGCTCCCACTTAAATATGGTATGCAGACTCATCATTTTTTATTAAGGAAAACCGTTTCTGGATATTCCTCTGCTCTTGTTTTGCAAGGAACTTCACTTTTATACATCCTTCAGAGGAAAGAATGTCAAGTAAAATAAGACGAAATGAAAATGGAAGGTGTGAAATTTTCATTTTGAGATTGCATAAGAAATCAAATTCCTCTCACGTGCTATAGAATACCTAAACACTTTTGATTAAACCACTTAAGTTGTTATAATGACACCAAATTTGAAAGCCATCTGTGACTTTTCTGTTCTTACTCTGCAACAACCATGGCAATTACAAGTTAAAAAGTAAAATGTATGCAAATTTTAGAATGGAGAATGCGGGCATCGATCCCGCTACCTCTCGCATGCTAAGCGAGCACTCTACCATTTGAGCTAATTCCCCTGTGTGCTCACTCAGCATCACATTTCAAAAGTAACGTTACTGCTGTCCACACTTTATTTTAATTCTAATTGCCCATAACATGAGTGTTCAGTTCACTCCTAACTGATGCCTTAACTACACCTAGGGGATGTTTTACACTTCAGGTTGGCATGTTTAGTACTTGAATAGGAGTGATATCACTGTATGTTAACCTAGACTCAGGCCCTACCTAATCTTGGAGATACATTTCTCATGAATGAGTAACCAAGGGAGATACAATTTTTAGGAGTTAGTGCATGTCTAATGCAAGATTAATCACCATATTATGAGAGCCAATGCTATCATCCAGCAAAAAATACTCGTTTTCGCCCAACGTGGGGCTCGAACCCACGACCCTGAGATTAAGAGTCTCATGCTCTACCGACTGAGCTAGCCGGGCTCCCACCTAAATATGGTATGCAGACTCATCATTTTTTATTAAGGAAAACTGTTTCTGGATATTCCTCTGCTCTTGTTTTGCAAGGAACTTCACTTTTATACATCCTTCAGAGGAAAGAATGTCAAGTAAAATAATACGAAATGAAAATGGAAGGTGTGAAATTTTCATTTTGAGATTGCATAAGAAATCAAATTCCTCTCACGTGCTATAGAATACCTAAACACTTTTGATTAAACCACTTTAGTTGTTATAATGACACCAAATTTGAAAGCCATCTGTGACTTTTCTGTTCTTACTCTGCAACAACCATGGCAATTACAAGTTAAAAAGTAAAATGTATGCACATTTTAGAATGGAGAATGCGGGCATCGATCCCGCTACCTCTCGCATGCTAAGCGAGCACTCTACCATTTGAGCTAATTCCCCTGTGTGCTCACTCAGCATCACATTTCAAAAGTAACGTTACTGCTGTCCACACTTTATTTTAAGTCTAATTGCCCATAACATGAGTGTTCAGTTCACTCCTAACTGATGCCTTAACTACACCTAGGGGATGTTTTACACTTCAGGTTGGCATGTTTAGTACTTGAATAGGAGTGATATCACTGTATGTTAACCTAGACTCAGGCCCTACCTAATCTTGGAGATACATTTCTCATGAATGAGTAACCAAGGGAGATACAATTTTTAGGAGTTAGTGCATGTCTAATGCAAGATTAATCACCATATTATGAGAGCCAATGCAATCATCCAGCAAAAAATACTTGTTTTCGCCCAACGTGGGGCTCAAACCCACGACCCTGAGATCAAGAGTCTCATGCTCTACCGACTGAGCTAGCCGGGCTCCCACTTAAATATGGTATGCAGACTCATCATTTTTTATTAAGGAAAACCGTTTCTGGATATTCCTCTGCTCTTGTTTTGCAAGGAACTTCACTTTTATACATCCTTCAGAGGAAAGAATGTCAAGTAAAATAAGACGAAATGAAAATGGAAGGTGTGAAATTTTCATTTTGAGATTGCATAAGAAATCAAATTCCTCTCACGTGCTATAGAATACCTAAACACTTTTGATTAAACCACTTTAGTTGTTATAATGACACCAAATTTGAAAGCCTTCTGTGACTTTTCTGTTCTTACTCTGCAACAACCATGGTAATTACAAGTTAAAAAGTAAAATGTATGCAAATTTTAGAATGGAGAATGCGGGCATCGATCCCGCTACCTCTCGCATGCTAAGCGAGCGCTCTACCATTTGAGCTAATTCCCCTGTGTGCTCACTCAGCATCACATTTCAAAAGTAACGTTACTGCTGTCCACACTTTATTTTAAGTCTAATTGCCCATAACATGAGTGTTCAGTTCACTCCTAACTGATGCCTTAACTACACCTAGGGGATGTTTTACACTTCAGGTTGGCATGTTTAGTACTTGAATAGGAGTGATATCACTGTATGTTAACCTAGACTCAGGCCCTACCTAATCTTGGAGATACATTTCTCATGAATGAGTAACCAAGGGAGATACAATTTTTAGGAGTTAGTGCATGTCTAATGCAAGATTAATCACCATATTATGAGAGCCAATGCTATCATCCAGCAAAAAATACTCGTTTTCGCCCAACGTGGGGCTCGAACACACGACCCTGAGATTAAGAGTCTCATGCTCTACCGACTGAGCTAGCCGGGCTCCCACTTAAATATGGTATGCAGACTCATCATTTTTTATTAAGGAAAACCGTTTCTGGATATTCCTCTGCTCTTGTTTTGCAAGGAACTTCACTTTTATACATCCTTCAGAGGAAAGAATGTCAAGTAAAATAAGACGAAATGAAAATGGAAGGTGTGAAATTTTCATTTTGAGATTGCATAAGAAATCAAATTCCTCTCACGTGCTATAGAATACCTAAACACTTTTGATTAAACCACTTAAGTTGTTATAATGACACCAAATTTGAAAGCCATCTGTGACTTTTCTGTTCTTACTCTGCAACAACCATGGCAATTACAAGTTAAAAAGTAAAATGTATGCAAATTTTAGAATGGAGAATGCGGGCATCGATCCCGCTACCTCTCGCATGCTAAGCGAGCACTCTACCATTTGAGCTAATTCCCCTGTGTGCTCACTCAGCATCACATTTCAAAAGTAACGTTACTGCTGTCCACACTTTATTTTAATTCTAATTGCCCATAACATGAGTGTTCAGTTCACTCCTAACTGATGCCTTAACTACACCTAGGGGATGTTTTACACTTCAGGTTGGCATGTTTAGTACTTGAATAGGAGTGATATCACTGTATGTTAACCTAGACTCAGGCCCTACCTAATCTTGGAGATACATTTCTCATGAATGAGTAACCAAGGGAGATACAATTTTTAGGAGTTAGTGCATGTCTAATGCAAGATTAATCACCATATTATGAGAGCCAATGCTATCATCCAGCAAAAAATACTCGTTTTCGCCCAACGTGGGGCACGAACCCACGACCCTGAGATTAAGAGTCTCATGCTCTACCGACTGAGCTAGCCGGGCTCCCACTTAAATATGGTATGCAGACTCATCATTTTTTATTAAGGAAAACTGTTTCTGGATATTCCTCTGCTCTTGTTTTGCAAGGAACTTCACTTTTATACATCCTTCAGAGGAAAGAATGTCAAGTAAAATAATACGAAATGAAAATGGAAGGTGTGAAATTTTCATTTTGAGATTGCATAAGAAATCAAATTCCTCTCACGTGCTATAGAATACCTAAACACTTTTGATTAAACCACTTTAGTTGTTATAATGACACCAAATTTGAAAGCCATCTGTGACTTTTCTGTTCTTACTCTGCAACAACCATGGCAATTACAAGTTAAAAAGTAAAATGTATGCAAATTTTAGAATTTAGAATGCGGGCATCGATCCCGCTACCTCTCGCATGCTAAGCGAGCGCTCTACCATTTGAGCTAATTCCCCTGTGTGCTCACTCAGCATCACATTTCAAAAGTAACGTTACTGCTGTCCACACTTTATTTTAAGTCTAATTGCCCATAACATGAGTGTTCAGTTCACTCCTAACTGATGCCTTAACTACACCTAGGGGATGTTTTACACTTCAGGTTGGCATGTTTAGTACTTGAATTGGAGTGATATCACTGTATGTTAACCTAGACTCAGGCCCTACCTAATCTTGGAGATACATTTCTCATGAATGAGTAACCAAGGGAGATACAATTTTTAGGAGTTAGTGCATGTCTAATGCAAGATTAATCACCATATTATGAGAGCCAATGCTATCATCCAGCAACGTGGGGCTCGAACCCACGACCCTGAGATTAAGAGTCTCATGCTCTACCGACTGAGCTAGCCGGGCTCCCACTTAAATATGGTATGCAGACTCATCATTTTTTATTAAGGAAAACTGTTTCTGGATATTCCTCTGCTCTTGTTTTGCAAGGAACTTCACTTTTATACATCCTTCAGAGGAAAGAATGTCAAGTAAAATAAGACGAAATGAAAATGGAAGGTGTGAAATTTTCATTTTGAGATTGCATAAGAAATCAAATTCCTCTCACGTGCTATAGAATACCTAAACACTTTTGATTAAACCACTTTAGTTGTTATAATGACACCAAATTTGAAAGCCATCTGTGACTTTTCTGTTCTTACTCTGCAACAACCATGGCAATTACAAGTTAAAAAGTAAAATGTATGCAAATTTTAGAATGGAGAATGCGGGCATCGATCCCGCTACCTCTCGCATGCTAAGCGAGCGCTCTACCATTTGAGCTAATTCCCCTGTGTGCTCACTCAGCATCACATTTCAAAAGTAACGTTACTGCTGTCCACACTTTATTTTAAGTCTAATTGCCCATAACATGAGTGTTCAGTTCACTCCTAACTGATGCCTTAACTACACCTAGGGGATGTTTTACACTTCAGGTTGGCATGTTTAGTACTTGAATAGGAGTGATATCACTGTATGTTAACCTAGACTCAGGCCCTACCTAATCTTGGAGATACATTTCTCATGAATGAGTAACCAAGGGAGATACAATTTTTAGGAGTTAGTGCATGTCTAATGCAAGATTAATCACCATATTATGAGAGCCAATGCTATCATCCAGCAAAAAATACTCGTTTTCGCCCAACGTGGGGCTCGAACCCACGACCCTGAGATTAAGAGTCTCATAGCTCTACCGACTGAGCTAGCCGGGACCCAAATAAATATGGTATGCAGACTCATCATTTTTTATTAAGGAAAAACGTTTCTGGATATTCCTCTGCTCTTGTTTTGCAAGGAACTTCACTTTTATACATCCTTCAGAGGAAAGAATGTCAAGTAAAATAAGACGAAATGAAAATGGAAGGTGTGAAATGTTCATTTTGAGATTGCATAAGAAATCAAATTCCTCTCACGTGCTATAGAATACCTAAACACTTTTGATTAAACCACTTTAGTTGTTATAATGACACCAAATTTGAAAGCCATCTGTGACTTTTCTGTTCTTACTCTGCAACAACCATGGCAATTACAAGTTAAAAAGTAAAATGTATGCAAATTTTAGAATGGAGAATGCGGGCTTCGATCCCGCTACCTCTCGCATGCTAAGCGAGCACTCTACCATTTGAGCTAATTCCCCTGTGTGCTCACTCAGCATCACATTTCAAAAGGAACGTTACTGCTGTCCACACTTTATTTTAAGTCTAATTGCCCATAACATGAGTGTTCAGTTCACTCCTAACTGATGCCTTAACTACACCTAGGGGATGTTTTACACTTCAGGTTGGCATGTTTAGTACTTGAATAGGAGTGATATCACTGTATGTTAACCTAGACTCAGGCCCTACCTAATCTTGGAGATACATTTCTCATGAATGAGTAACCAAGGGAGATACAATTTTTAGGAGTTAGTGCATGTCTAATGCAAGATTAATCACCATATTATGAGAGCCAATGCTATCATCCAGCAAAAAATACTCGTTTTCGCCCAACGTGGGGCTCGAACACACGACCCTGAGATTAAGAATCTCATGCTCTACCGACTGAGCTAGCCGGGCTCCCACTTAAATATGGTATGCAGACTCATCATTTTTTATTAAGGAAAACCGTTTCTGGATATTCCTCTGCTCTTGTTTTGCAAGGAACTTCACTTTTATACATCCTTCAGAGGAAAGAATGTCAAGTAAAATAAGACGAAATGAAAATGGAAGGTGTGAAATTTTCATTTTGAGATTGCATAAGAAATCAAATTCCTCTCACGTGCTATAGAATACCTAAACACTTTTGATTAAACCACTTAAGTTGTTATAATGACACCAAATTTGAAAGCCATCTGTGACTTTTCTGTTCTTACTCTGCAACAACCATGGCAATTACAAGTTAAAAAGTAAAATGTATGCAAATTTTAGAATGGAGAATGCGGGCATCGATCCCGCTACCTCTCGCATGCTAAGCGAGCACTCTACCATTTGAGCTAATTCCCCTGTGTGCTCACTCAGCATCACATTTCAAAAGTAACGTTACTGCTGTCCACACTTTATTTTAAGTCTAATTGCCCATAACATGAGTGTTCAGTTCACTCCTAACTGATGCCTTAACTACACCTAGGGGATGTTTTACACTTCAGGTTGGCATGTTTAGTACTTGAATAGGAGTGATATCACTGTATGTTAACCTAGACTCAGGCCCTACCTAATCTTGGAGATACATTTCTCATGAATGAGTAACCAAGGGAGATACAATTTTTAGGAGTTAGTGCATGTCTAATGCAAGATTAATCACCATATTATGAGAGCCAATGCTATCATCCAGCAAAAAATACTCGTTTTTGCCCAACGTGGGGCTCGAACCCACGACCCTGAGATTAAGAGTCTCATGCTCTACCGACTGAGCTAGCCGGGCTCCCACTTAAATATGGTATGCAGACTCATCATTTTTTATTAAGGAAAACTGTTTCTGGATATTCCTCTGCTCTTGTTTTGCAAGGAACTTCACTTTTATACATCCTTCAGAGGAAAGAATGTCAAGTAAAATAAGACGAAATGAAAATGGAAGGTGTGAAATTTTCATTTTGAGATTGCATAAGAAATCAAATTCCTCTCACGTGCTATAGAATACCTAAACACTTTTGATTAAACCACTTTAGTTGTTATAATGACACCAAATTTGAAAGCCATCTGTGACTTTTCTGTTCTTACTCTGCAACAACCATGGCAATTACAAGTTAAAAAGTAAAATGTATGCAAATTTTAGAATGGAGAATGCGGGCATCGATCCCGCTACCTCTCGCATGCTAAGCGAGCGCTCTACCATTTGAGCTAATTCCCCTGTGTGCTCACTCAGCATCACATTTCAAAAGTAACGTTACTGCTGTCCACACTTTATTTTAAGTCTAATTGCCCATAACATGAGTGTTCAGTTCACTCCTAACTGATGCCTTAACTACACCTAGGGGATGTTTTACACTTCAGGTTGGCATGTTTAGTACTTGAATAGGAGTGATATCACTGTATGTTAACCTAGACTCAGGCCCTACCTAATCTTGGAGATACATTTCTCATGAATGAGTAACCAAGGGAGATACAATTTTTAGGAGTTAGTGCATGTCTAATGCAAGATTAATCACCATATTATGAGAGCCAATGCAATCATCCAGCAAAAAATACTCGTTTTTGCCCAACGTGGGGCTCGAACCCACGACCCTGAGATTAAGAGTCTCATAGCTCTACCGACTGAGCTAGCCGGGCTCCCACTTAAATATGGTATGCAGACTCATCATTTTTTATTAAGGAAAACCGTTTCTGGATATTCCTCTGCTCTTGTTTTGCAAGGAACTTCACTTTTATACATCCTTCAGAGGAAAGAATGTCAAGTAAAATAAGACGAAATGAAAATGGAAGGTGTGAAATGTTCATTTTGAGATTGCATAAGAAATCAAATTCCTCTCACGTGCTATAGAATACCTAAACACTTTTGATTAAACCACTTTAGTTGTTATAATGACACCAAATTTGAAAGCCATCTGTGACTTTTCTGTTCTTACTCTGCAACAACCATGGCAATTACAAGTTAAAAAGTAAAATGTATGCAAATTTTAGAATGGAGAATGCGGGCATCGATCCCGCTATCTCTCGCATGCTAAGCGAGCACTCTACCATTTGAGCTAATTCCCCTGTGTGCTCACTCAGCATCACATTTCAAAAGTAACGTTACTGCTGTCCACACTTTATTTTAAGTCTAATTGCCCATAACATGAGTGTTCAGTTCACTCCTAACTGATGCCTTAACTACACCTAGGGGATGTTTTACACTTCAGGTTGGCATGTTTAGTACTTGAATAGGAGTGATATCACTGTATGTTAACCTAGACTCAGGCCCTACCTAATCTTGGAGATACATTTCTCATGAATGAGTAACCAAGGGAGATACAATTTTTAGGAGTTAGTGCATGTCTAATGCAAGATTAATCACCATATTATGAGAGCCAATGCTATCATCCAGCAAAAAATACTCGTTTTCGCCCAACGTGGGGCTCGAACCCACGACCCTGAGATTAAGAGTCTCATAGCTCTACCGACTGAGCTAGCCGGGACCCAAATAAATATGGTATGCAGACTCATCATTTTTTATTAAGGAAAACCGTTTCTGGATATTCCTCTGCTCTTGTTTTGCAAGGAACTTCACTTTTATACATCCTTCAGAGGAAAGAATGTCAAGTAAAATAAGACGAAATGAAAATGGAAGGTGTGAAATGTTCATTTTGAGATTGCATAAGAAATCAAATTCCTCTCACGTGCTATAGAATACCTAAACACTTTTGATTAAACCACTTTAGTTGTTATAATGACACCAAATTTGAAAGCCTTCTGTGACTTTTCTGTTCTTACTCTGCAACAACCATGGCAATTACAAGTTAAAAAGTAAAATGTATGCAAATTTTAGAATGGAGAATGCGGGCATCGATCCCGCTACCTCTCGCATGCTAAGCGAGCACTCTACCATTTGAGCTAATTCCCCTGTGTGCTCACTCAGCATCACATTTCAAAAGTAACGTTACTGCTGTCCACACTTTATTTTAAGTCTAATTGCCCATAACATGAGTGTTCAGTTCACTCCTAACTGATGCCTTAACTACACCTAGGGGATGTTTTACACTTCAGGTTGGCATGTTTAGTACTTGAATAGGAGTGATATCACTGTATGTTAACCTAGACTCAGGCCCTACCTAATCTTGGAGATACATTTCTCATGAATGAGTAACCAAGGGAGATACAATTTTTAGGAGTTAGTGCATGTCTAATGCAAGATTAATCACCATATTATGAGAGCCAATGCTATCATCCAGCAAAAAATACTCGTTTTCGCCCAACGTGGGGCTCGAACCCACGACCCTGAGATTAAGAGTCTCATGCTCTACCGACTGAGCTAGCCGGGCTCCCACTTAAATATGGTATGCAGACTCATCATTTTTTATTAAGGAAAACTGTTTCTGGATATTCCTCTGCTCTTGTTTTGCAAGGAACTTCACTTTTATACATCCTTCAGAGGAAAGAATGTCAAGTAAAATAAGACGAAATGAAAATGGAAGGTGTGAAATTTTCATTTTGAGATTGCATAAGAAATCAAATTCCTCTCACGTGCTATAGAATACCTAAACACTTTTGATTAAACCACTTTAGTTGTTATAATGACACCAAATTTGAAAGCCATCTGTGACTTTTCTGTTCTTACTCTGCAACAACCATGGCAATTACAAGTTAAAAAGTAAAATGTATGCAAATTTTAGAATGGAGAATGCGGGCATCGATCCCGCTACCTCTCGCATGCTAAGCGAGCGCTCTACCATTTGAGCTAATTCCCCTGTGTGCTCACTCAGCATCACATTTCAAAAGTAACGTTACTGCTGTCCACACTTTATTTTAAGTCTAATTGCCCATAACATGAGTGTTCAGTTCACTCCTAACTGATGCCTTAACTACACCTAGGGGATGTTTTACACTTCAGGTTGGCATGTTTAGTACTTGAATAGGAGTGATATCACTGTATGTTAACCTAGACTCAGGCCCTACCTAATCTTGGAGATACATTTCTCATGAATGAGTAACCAAGGGAGATACAATTTTTAGGAGTTAGTGCATGTCTAATGCAAGATTAATCACCATATTATGAGAGCCAATGCTATCATCCAGCAAAAAATACTCGTTTTCGCCCAACGTGGGGCTCGAACCCACGACCCTGAGATTAAGAGTCTCATAGCTCTACCGACTGAGCTAGCCGGGACCCAAATAAATATGGTATGCAGACTCATCATTTTTTATTAAGGAAAACCGTTTCTGGATATTCCTCTGCTCTTGTTTTGCAAGGAACTTCACTTTTATACATCCTTCAGAGGAAAGAATGTCAAGTAAAATAAGACGAAATGAAAATGGAAGGTGTGAAATGTTCATTTTGAGATTGCATAAGAAATCAAATTCCTCTCACGTGCTATAGAATACCTAAACACTTTTGATTAAACCACTTTAGTTGTTATAATGACACCAAATTTGAAAGCCATCTGTGACTTTTCTGTTCTTACTCTGCAACAACCATGGCAATTACAAGTTAAAAAGTAAAATGTATGCAAATTTTAGAATGGAGAATGCGGGCATCGATCCCGCTACCTCTCGCATGCTAAGCGAGCACTCTACCATTTGAGCTAATTCCCCTGTGTGCTCACTCAGCATCACATTTCAAAAGGAACGTTACTGCTGTCCACACTTTATTTTAAGTCTAATTGCCCATAACATGAGTGTTCAGTTCACTCCTAACTGATGCCTTAACTACACCTAGGGGATGTTTTACACTTCAGGTTGGCATGTTTAGTACTTGAATAGGAGTGATATCACTGTATGTTAACCTAGACTCAGGCCCTACCTAATCTTGGAGATACATTTCTCATGAATGAGTAACCAAGGGAGATACAATTTTTAGGAGTTAGTGCATGTCTAATGCAAGATTAATCACCATATTATGAGAGCCAATGCTATCATCCAGCAAAAAATACTCGTTTTCGCCCAACGTGGGGCTCGAACACACGACCCTGAGATTAAGAATCTCATGCTCTACCGACTGAGCTAGCCGGGCTCCCACTTAAATATGGTATGCAGACTCATCATTTTTTATTAAGGAAAACCGTTTCTGGATATTCCTCTGCTCTTGTTTTGCAAGGAACTTCACTTTTATACATCCTTCAGAGGAAAGAATGTCAAGTAAAATAAGACGAAATGAAAATGGAAGGTGTGAAATTTTCATTTTGAGATTGCATAAGAAATCAAATTCCTCTCACGTGCTATAGAATACCTAAACACTTTTGATTAAACCACTTAAGTTGTTATAATGACACCAAATTTGAAAGCCATCTGTGACTTTTCTGTTCTTACTCTGCAACAACCATGGCAATTACAAGTTAAAAAGTAAAATGTATGCAAATTTTAGAATGGAGAATGCGGGCATCGATCCCGCTACCTCTCGCATGCTAAGCGAGCACTCTACCATTTGAGCTAATTCCCCTGTGTGCTCACTCAGCATCACATTTCAAAAGGAACGTTACTGCTGTCCACACTTTATTTTAAGTCTAATTGCCCATAACATGAGTGTTCAGTTCACTCCTAACTGATGCCTTAACTACACCTAGGGGATGTTTTACACTTCAGGTTGGCATGTTTAGTACTTGAATAGGAGTGATATCACTGTATGTTAACCTAGACTCAGGCCCTACCTAATCTTGGAGATACATTTCTCATGAATGAGTAACCAAGGGAGATACAATTTTTAGGAGTTAGTGCATGTCTAATGCAAGATTAATCACCATATTATGAGAGCCAATGCTATCATCCAGCAAAAAATACTCGTTTTCGCCCAACGTGGGGCTCGAACCCACGACCCTGAGATTAAGAGTCTCATGCTCTACCGACTGAGCTAGCCGGGCTCCCACTTAAATATGGTATGCAGACTCATCATTTTTTATTAAGGAAAACCGTTTCTGGATATTCCTCTGCTCTTGTTTTGCAAGGAACTTCACTTTTATACATCCTTCAGAGGAAAGAATGTCAAGTAAAATAAGACGAAATGAAAATGGAAGGTGTGAAATTTTCATTTTGAGATTGCATAAGAAATCAAATTCCTCTCACGTGCTATAGAATACCTAAACACTTTTGATTAAACCACTTAAGTTGTTATAATGACACCAAATTTGAAAGCCATCTGTGACTTTTCTGTTCTTACTCTGCAACAACCATGGCAATTACAAGTTAAAAAATAAAATGTATGCAAATTTTAGAATGGAGAATGCGGGCATCGATCCCGCTACCTCTCGCATGCTAAGCGAGCACTCTACCATTTGAGCTAATTCCCCTGTGTGCTCACTCAGCATCACATTTCAAAAGTAACGTTACTGCTGTCCACACTTTATTTTAAGTCTAATTGCCCATAACATGAGTGTTCAGTTCACTCCTAACTGATGCCTTAACTACACCTAGGGGATGTTTTACACTTCAGGTTGGCATGTTTAGTACTTGAATAGGAGTGATATCACTGTATGTTAACCTAGACTCAGGCCCTACCTAATCTTGGAGATACATTTCTCATGAATGAGTAACCAAGGGAGATACAATTTTTAGGAGTTAGTGCATGTCTAATGCAAGATTAATCACCATATTATGAGAGCCAATGCTATCATCCAGCAACGTGGGGCTTGAACCCACGACCCTGAGATTAAGAGTCTCATGCTCTACCGACTGAGCTAGCCGGGCTCCCACTTAAATATGGTATGCAGACTCATCATTTTTTATTAAGGAAAACTGTTTCTGGATATTCCTCTGCTCTTGTTTTGCAAGGAACTTCACTTTTATACATCCTTCAGAGGAAAGAATGTCAAGTAAAATAAGACGAAATGAAAATGGAAGGTGTGAAATTTTCATTTTGAGATTGCATAAGAAATCAAATTCCTCTCACGTGCTATAGAATACCTAAACACTTTTGATTAAACCACTTTAGTTGTTATAATGACACCAAATTTGAAAGCCATCTGTGACTTTTCTGTTCTTACTCTGCAACAACCATGGCAATTACAAGTTAAAAAGTAAAATGTATGCAAATTTTAGAATGGAGAATGCGGGCATCGATCCCGCTACCTCTCGCATGCTAAGCGAGCGCTCTACCATTTGAGCTAATTCCCCTGTGTGCTCACTCAGCATCACATTTCAAAAGTAACGTTACTGCTGTCCACACTTTATTTTAAGTCTAATTGCCCATAACATGAGTGTTCAGTTCACTCCTAACTGATGCCTTAACTACACCTAGGGGATGTTTTACACTTCAGGTTGGCATGTTTAGTACTTGAATAGGAGTGATATCACTGTATGTTAACCTAGACTCAGGCCCTACCTAATCTTGGAGATACATTTCTCATGAATGAGTAACCAAGGGAGATACAATTTTTAGGAGTTAGTGCATGTCTAATGCATGATTAATCACCATATTATGAGAGCCAATGCAATCATCCAGCAAAAAATACTCGTTTTTGCCCAACGTGGGGCTCGAACCCACGACCCTGAGATTAAGAGTCTCATAGCTCTACCGACTGAGCTAGCCGGGCTCCCACTTAAATATGGTATGCAGACTCATCATTTTTTATTAAGGAAAACCGTTTCTGGATATTCCTCTGCTCTTGTTTTGCAAGGAACTTCACTTTTATACATCCTTCAGAGGAAAGAATGTCAAGTAAAATAAGACGAAATGAAAATGGAAGGTGTGAAATGTTCATTTTGAGATTGCATAAGAAATCAAATTCCTCTCACGTGCTATAGAATACCTAAACACTTTTGATTAAACCACTTTAGTTGTTATAATGACACCAAATTTGAAAGCCATCTGTGACTTTTCTGTTCTTACTCTGCAACAACCATGGCAATTACAAGTTAAAAAGTAAAATGCATGCACATTTTAGAATGGAGAATGCGGGCATCGATCCCGCTACCTCTCGCATGCTAAGCGAGCACTCTACCATTTGAGCTAATTCCCCTGTGTGCTCACTCAGCATCACATTTCAAAAGTAACGTTACTGCTGTCCACACTTTATTTTAAGTCTAATTGCCCATAACATGAGTGTTCAGTTCACTCCTAACTGATGCCTTAACTACACCTAGGGGATGTTTTACACTTCAGGTTGGCATGTTTAGTACTTGAATAGGAGTGATATCACTGTATGTTAACCTAGACTCAGGCCCTACCTAATCTTGGAGATACATTTCTCATGAATGAGTAACCAAGGGAGATACAATTTTTAGGAGTTAGTGCATGTCTAATGCAAGATTAATCACCATATTATGAGAGCAAATGCTATCATCCAGCAACGTGGGGCTCGAACCCACGACCCTGAGATTAAGAGTCTCATGCTCTACCGACTGAGCTAGCCGGGCTCCCACTTAAATATGGTATGCAGACTCATCATTTTTTATTAAGGAAAACTGTTTCTGGATATTCCTCTGCTCTTGTTTTGCAAGGAACTTCACTTTTATACATCCTTCAGAGGAAAGAATGTCAAGTAAAATAAGACGAAATGAAAATGGAAGGTGTGAAATTTTCATTTTGAGATTGCATAAGAAATCAAATTCCTCTCACGTGCTATAGAATACCTAAACACTTTTGATTAAACCACTTTAGTTGTTATAATGACACCAAATTTGAAAGCCATCTGTGACTTTTCTGTTCTTACTCTGCAACAACCATGGCAATTACAAGTTAAAAAGTAAAATGTATGCAAATTTTAGAATGGAGAATGCGGGCATCGATCCCGCTACCTCTCGCATGCTAAGCGAGCACTCTACCATTTGAGCTAATTCCCCTGTGTGCTCACTCAGCATCACATTTCAAAAGTAACGTTACTGCTGTCCACACTTTATTTTAAGTCTAATTGCCCATAACATGAGTGTTCAGTTCACTCCTAACTGATGCCTTAACTACACCTAGGGGATGTTTTACACTTCAGGTTGGCATGTTTAGTACTTGAATAGGAGTGATATCACTGTATGTTAACCTAGACTCAGGCCCTACCTAATCTTGGAGATACATTTCTCATGAATGAGTAACCAAGGGAGATACAATTTTTAGGAGTTAGTGCATGTCTAATGCAAGATTAATCACCATATTATGAGAGCCAATGCTATCATCCAGCAAAAAATACTCGTTTTCGCCCAACGTGGGGCTCGAACCCACGACCCTGAGATTAAGAGTCTCATGCTCTACCGACTGAGCTAGCCGGGCTCCCACTTAAATATGGTATGCAGACTCATCATTTTTTATTAAGGAAAACCGTTTCTGGATATTCCTCTGCTCTTGTTTTGCAAGGAACTTCACTTTTATACATCCTTCAGAGGAAAGAATGTCAAGTAAAATAAGACGAAATGAAAATGGAAGGTGTGAAATTTTCATTTTGAGATTGCATAAGAAATCAAATTCCTCTCACGTGCTATAGAATACCTAAACACTTTTGATTAAACCACTTTAGTTGTTATAATGACACCAAATTTGAAAGCCATCTGTGACTTTTCTGTTCTTACTCTGCAACAACCATGGCAATTACAAGTTAAAAAGTAAAATGTATGCAAATTTTAGAATGGAGAATGCGGGCATCGATCCCGCTACCTCTCGCATGCTAAGCGAGCGCTCTACCATTTGAGCTAATTCCCCTGTGTGCTCACTCAGCATCACATTTCAAAAGTAACGTTACTGCTGTCCACACTTTATTTTAAGTCTAATTGCCCATAACATGAGTGTTCAGTTCACTCCTAACTGATGCCTTAACTACACCTAGGGGATGTTTTACACTTCAGGTTGGCATGTTTAGTACTTGAATAGGAGTGATATCACTGTATGTTAACCTAGACTCAGGCCCTACCTAATCTTGGAGATACATTTCTCATGAATGAGTAACCAAGGGAGATACAATTTTTAGGAGTTAGTGCATGTCTAATGCAAGATTAATCACCATATTATGAGAGCCAATGCTATCATCCAGCAAAAAATACTCGTTTTCGCCCAACGTGGGGCTCGAACCCACGACCCTGAGATTAAGAGTCTCATGCTCTACCGACTGAGCTAGCCGGGCTCCCACTTAAATATGGTATGCAGACTCATCATTTTTTATTAAGGAAAACCGTTTCTGGATATTCCTCTGCTCTTGTTTTGCAAGGAACTTCACTTTTATACATCCTTCAGAGGAAAGAATGTCAAGTAAAATAAGACGAAATGAAAATGGAAGGTGTGAAATTTTCATTTTGAGATTGCATAAGAAATCAAATTCCTCTCACGTGCTATTGAATACCTAAACACTTTTGATTAAACCACTTTAGTTGTTATAATGACACCAAATTTGAAAGCCATCTGTGACTTTTCTGTTCTTACTCTGCAACAACCATGGCAATTACAAGTTAAAAAGTAAAATGTATGCAAATTTTAGAATGGAGAATGCGGGCATCGAACCCGCTACCTCTCGCATGCTAAGCGAGCGCTCTACCATTTGAGCTAATTCCCCTGTGTGCTCACTCAGCATCACATTTCAAAAGTAACGTTACTGCTGTCCACACTTTATTTTAAGTCTAATTGCCCATAACATGAGTGTTCAGTTCACTCCTAACTGATGCCTTAACTACACCTAGGGGATGTTTTACACTTCAGGTTGGCATGTTTAGTACTTGAATAGGAGTGATATCACTGTATGTTAACCTAGACTCAGGCCCTACCTAATCTTGGAGATACATTTCTCATGAATGAGTAACCAAGGGAGATACAATTTTTAGGAGTTAGTGCATGTCTAATGCAAGATTAATCACCATATTATGAGAGCCAATGCAATCATCCAGCAAAAAATACTCGTTTTCGCCCAACGTGGGGCTCGAACCCACGACCCTGAGATTAAGAGTCTCATAGCTCTACCGACTGAGCTAGCCGGGCTCCCACTTAAATATGGTATGCAGACTCATCATTTTTTATTAAGGAAAGCCGTTTCTGGATATTCCTCTGCTCTTGTTTTGCAAGGAACTTCACTTTTATACATCCTTCAGAGGAAAGAATGTCAAGTAAAATAAGACGAAATGAAAATGGAAGGTGTGAAATTTTCATTTTGAGATTGCATAAGAAATCAAATTCCTCTCACGTGCTATAGAATACCTAAACACTTTTGATTAAACCACTTTAGTTGTTATAATGACACCAAATTTGAAAGCCATCTGTGACTTTTCTGTTCTTACTCTGCAACAACCATGGCAATTACAAGTTAAAAAGTAAAATGTATGCAAATTTTAGAATGGAGAATGCGGGCATCGATCCCGCTACCTCTCGCATGCTAAGCGAGCGCTCTACCATTTGAGCTAATTCCCCTGTGTGCTCACTCAGCATCACATTTCAAAAGTAACGTTACTGCTGTCCACACTTTATTTTAAGTCTAATTGCCCATAACATGAGTGTTCAGTTCACTCCTAACTGATGCCTTAACTACACCTAGGGGATGTTTTACACTTCAGGTTGGCATGTTTAGTACTTGAATAGGAGTGATATCACTGTATGTTAACCTAGACTCAGGCCCTACCTAATCTTGGAGATACATTTCTCATGAATGAGTAACCAAGGGAGATACAATTTTTAGGAGTTAGTGCATGTCTAATGCAAGATTAATCACCATATTATGAGAGCCAATGCTATCATCCAGCAAAAAATACTCGTTTTCGCCCAACGTGGGGCTCGAACCCACGACCCTGAGATTAAGAGTCTCATGCTCTACCGACTGAGCTAGCCGGGCTCCCACTTAAATATGGTATGCAGACTCATCATTTTTTATTAAGGAAAACCGTTTCTGGATATTCCTCTGCTCTTGTTTTGCAAGGAACTTCACTTTTATACATCCTTCAGAGGAAAGAATGTCAAGTAAAATAAGACGAAATGAAAATGGAAGGTGTGAAATTTTCATTTTGAGATTGCATAAGAAATCAAATTCCTCTCACGTGCTATAGAATACCTAAACACTTTTGATTAAACCACTTTAGTTGTTATAATGACACCAAATTTGAAAGCCATCTGTGACTTTTCTGTTCTTACTCTGCAACAACCATGGCAATTACAAGTTAAAAAGTAAAATGTATGCAAATTTTAGAATGGAGAATGCGGGCATCGATCCCGCTACCTCTCGCATGCTAAGCGAGCGCTCTACCATTTGAGCTAATTCCCCTGTGTGCTCACTTAGCATCACATTTCAAAAGTAACGTTACTGCTGTCCACACTTTATTTTAAGTCTAATTGCCCATAACATGAGTGTTCAGTTCACTCCTAACTGATGCCTTAACTACACCTAGGGGATGTTTTACACTTCAGGTTGGCATGTTTAGTACTTGAATAGGAGTGATATCACTGTATGTTAACCTAGACTCAGGCCCTACCTAATCTTGGAGATACATTTCTCATGAATGAGTAACCAAGGGAGATACAATTTTTAGGAGTTAGTGCATGTCTAATGCAAGATTAATCACCATATTATGAGAGCCAATGCAATCATCCAGCAAAAAATACTCGTTTTCGCCCAACGTGGGGCTCGAACCCACGACCCTGAGATTAAGAGTCTCATGCTCTACCGACTGAGCTAGCCGGGCTCCCACTTAAATATGGTATGCAGACTCATCATTTTTTATTAAGGAAAACCGTTTCTGGATATTCCTCTGCTCTTGTTTTGCAAGGAACTTCACTTTTATACATCCTTCAGAGGAAAGAATGTCAAGTAAAATAAGACGAAATGAAAATGGAAGGTGTGAAATTTTCATTTTGAGATTGCATAAGAAATCAAATTCCTCTCACGTGCTATAGAATACCTAAACACTTTTGATTAAACCACTTTAGTTGTTATAATGACACCAAATTTGAAAGCCATCTGTGACTTTTCTGTTCTTACTCTGCAACAACCATGGCAATTACAAGTTAAAAAGTAAAATGTATGCAAATTTTAGAATGGAGAATGCGGGCATCGATCCCGCTACCTCTCGCATGCTAAGCGAGCGCTCTACCATTTGAGCTAATTCCCCTGTGTGCTCACTCAGCATCACATTTCAAAAGTAACGTTACTGCTGTCGACACTTTATTTTAAGTCTAATTGCCCATAACATGAGTGTTCAGTTCACTCCTAACTGATGCCTTAACTACACCTAGGGGATGTTTTACACTTCAGGTTGGCATGTTTAGTACTTGAATAGGAGTGATATCACTGTATGTTAACCTAGACTCAGGCCCTACCTAATCTTGGAGATACATTTCTCATGAATGAGTAACCAAGGGAGATACAATTTTTAGGAGTTAGTGCATGTCTAATGCAAGATTAATCACCATATTATGAGAGCCAATGCAATCATCCAGCAAAAAATACTCGTTTTCGCCCAACGTGGGGCTCGAACCCACGACCCTGAGATTAAGAGTCTCATAGCTCTACCGACTGAGCTAGCCGGGCTCCCACTTAAATATGGTATGCAGACTCATCATTTTTTATTAAGGAAAGCCGTTTCTGGATATTCCTCTGCTCTTGTTTTGCAAGGAACTTCACTTTTATACATCCTTCAGAGGAAAGAATGTCAAGTAAAATAAGACGAAATGAAAATGGAAGGTGTGAAATTTTCATTTTGAGATTGCATAAGAAATCAAATTCCTCTCACGTGCTATAGAATACCTAAACACTTTTGATTAAACCACTTTAGTTGTTATAATGACACCAAATTTGAAAGCCATCTGTGACTTTTCTGTTCTTACTCTGCAACAACCATGGCAATTACAAGTTAAAAAGTAAAATGTATGCAAATTTTAGAATGGAGAATGCGGGCATCGATCCCGCTACCTCTCGCATGCTAAGCGAGCGCTCTACCATTTGAGCTAATTCCCCTGTGTGCTCACTCAGCATCACATTTCAAAAGTAACGTTACTGCTGTCCACACTTTATTTTAAGTCTAATTGCCCATAACATGAGTGTTCAGTTCACTCCTAACTGATGCCTTAACTACACCTAGGGGATGTTTTACACTTCAGGTTGGCATGTTTAGTACTTGAATAGGAGTGATATCACTGTATGTTAACCTAGACTCAGGCCCTACCTAATCTTGGAGATACATTTCTCATGAATGAGTAACCAAGGGAGATACAATTTTTAGGAGTTAGTGCATGTCTAATGCAAGATTAATCACCATATTATGAGAGCCAATGCTATCATCCAGCAAAAAATACTCGTTTTCGCCCAACGTGGGGCTCGAACCCACGACCCTGAGATTAAGAGTCTCATGCTCTACCGACTGAGCTAGCCGGGCTCCCACTTAAATATGGTATGCAGACTCATCATTTTTTATTAAGGAAAACCGTTTCTGGATATTCCTCTGCTCTTGTTTTGCAAGGAACTTCACTTTTATACATCCTTCAGAGGAAAGAATGTCAAGTAAAATAAGACGAAATGAAAATGGAAGGTGTGAAATTTTCATTTTGAGATTGCATAAGAAATCAAATTCCTCTCACGTGCTATAGAATACCTAAACACTTTTGATTAAACCACTTTAGTTGTTATAATGACACCAAATTTGAAAGCCATCTGTGACTTTTCTGTTCTTACTCTGCAACAACCATGGCAATTACAAGTTAAAAAGTAAAATGTATGCAAATTTTAGAATGGAGAATGCGGGCATCGATCCCGCTACCTCTCGCATGCTAAGCGAGCGCTCTACCATTTGAGCTAATTCCCCTGTGTGCTCACTCAGCATCACATTTCAAAAGTAACGTTACTGCTGTCCACACTTTATTTTAAGTCTAATTGCCCATAACATGAGTGTTCAGTTCACTCCTAACTGATGCCTTAACTACACCTAGGGGATGTTTTACACTTCAGGTTGGCATGTTTAGTACTTGAATAGGAGTGATATCACTGTATGTTAACCTAGACTCAGGCCCTACCTAATCTTGGAGATACATTTCTCATGAATGAGTAACCAAGGGAGATACAATTTTTAGGAGTTAGTGCATGTCTAATGCAAGATTAATCACCATATTATGAGAGCCAATGCAATCATCCAGCAAAAAATACTCGTTTTCGCCCAACGTGGGGCTCGAACCCACGACCCTGAGATTAAGAGTCTCATGCTCTACCGACTGAGCTAGCCGGGCTCCCACTTAAATATGGTATGCAGACTCATCATTTTTTATTAAGGAAAACCGTTTCTGGATATTCCTCTGCTCTTGTTTTGCAAGGAACTTCACTTTTATACATCCTTCAGAGGAAAGAATGTCAAGTAAAATAAGACGAAATGAAAATGGAAGGTGTGAAATTTTCATTTTGAGATTGCATAAGAAATCAAATTCCTCTCACGTGCTATAGAATACCTAAACACTTTTGATTAAACCACTTTAGTTGTTATAATGACACCAAATTTGAAAGCCATCTGTGACTTTTCTGTTCTTACTCTGCAACAACCATGGCAATTACAAGTTAAAAAGTAAAATGTATGCAAATTTTAGAATGGAGAATGCGGGCATCGATCCCGCTACCTCTCGCATGCTAAGCGAGCGCTCTACCATTTGAGCTAATTCCCCTGTGTGCTCACTCAGCATCACATTTCAAAAGTAACGTTACTGCTGTCGACACTTTATTTTAAGTCTAATTGCCCATAACATGAGTGTTCAGTTCACTCCTAACTGATGCCTTAACTACACCTAGGGGATGTTTTACACTTCAGGTTGGCATGTTTAGTACTTGAATAGGAGTGATATCACTGTATGTTAACCTAGACTCAGGCCCTACCTAATCTTGGAGATACATTTCTCATGAATGAGTAACCAAGGGAGATACAATTTTTAGGAGTTAGTGCATGTCTAATGCAAGATTAATCACCATATTATGAGAGCCAATGCAATCATCCAGCAAAAAATACTCGTTTTTGCCCAACGTGGGGCTCGAACCCACGACCCTGAGATTAAGAGTCTCATAGCTCTACCGACTGAGCTAGCCGGGCTCCCACTTAAATATGGTATGCAGACTCATCATTTTTTATTAAGGAAAGCCGTTTCTGGATATTCCTCTGCTCTTGTTTTGCAAGGAACTTCACTTTTATACATCCTTCAGAGGAAAGAATGTCAAGTAAAATAAGACGAAATGAAAATGGAAGGTGTGAAATTTTCATTTTGAGATTGCATAAGAAATCAAATTCCTCTCACGTGCTATAGAATACCTAAACACTTTTGATTAAACCACTTTAGTTGTTATAATGACACCAAATTTGAAAGCCATCTGTGACTTTTCTGTTCTTACTCTGCAACAACCATGGCAATTACAAGTTAAAAAGTAAAATGTATGCAAATTTTAGAATGGAGAATGCGGGCATCGATCCCGCTACCTCTCGCATGCTAAGCGAGCGCTCTACCATTTGAGCTAATTCCCCTGTGTGCTCACTCAGCATCACATTTCAAAAGTAACGTTACTGCTGTCCACACTTTATTTTAAGTCTAATTGCCCATAACATGAGTGTTCAGTTCACTCCTAACTGATGCCTTAACTACACCTAGGGGATGTTTTACACTTCAGGTTGGCATGTTTAGTACTTGAATAGGAGTGATATCACTGTATGTTAACCTAGACTCAGGCCCTACCTAATCTTGGAGATACATTTCTCATGAATGAGTAACCAAGGGAGATACAATTTTTAGGAGTTAGTGCATGTCTAATGCAAGATTAATCACCATATTATGAGAGCCAATGCTATCATCCAGCAAAAAATACTCGTTTTCGCCCAACGTGGGGCTCGAACCCACGACCCTGAGATTAAGAGTCTCATGCTCTACCGACTGAGCTAGCCGGGCTCCCACTTAAATATAGTATGCAGACTCATCATTTTTTATTAAGGAAAACCGTTTCTGGATATTCCTCTGCTCTTGTTTTGCAAGGAACTTCACTTTTATACATCCTTCAGAGGAAAGAATGTCAAGTAAAATAAGACGAAATGAAAATGGAAGGTGTGAAATTTTCATTTTGAGATTGCATAAGAAATCAAATTCCTCTCACGTGCTATAGAATACCTAAACACTTTTGATTAAACCACTTTAGTTGTTATAATGACACCAAATTTGAAAGCCATCTGTGACTTTTCTGTTCTTACTCTGCAACAACCATGGCAATTACAAGTTAAAAAGTAAAATGTATGCAAATTTTAGAATGGAGAATGCGGGCATCGATCCCGCTACCTCTCGCATGCTAAGCGAGCGCTCTACCATTTGAGCTAATTCCCCTGTGTGCTCACTCAGCATCACATTTCAAAAGTAACGTTACTGCTGTCCACACTTTATTTTAAGTCTAATTGCCCATAACATGAGTGTTCAGTTCACTCCTAACTGATGCCTTAACTACACCTAGGGGATGTTTTACACTTCAGGTTGGCATGTTTAGTACTTGAATAGGAGTGATATCACTGTATGTTAACCTAGACTCAGGCCCTACCTAATCTTGGAGATACATTTCTCATGAATGAGTAACCAAGGGAGATACAATTTTTAGGAGTTAGTGCATGTCTAATGCAAGATTAATCACCATATTATGAGAGCCAATGCAATCATCCAGCAAAAAATACTCGTTTTCGCCCAACGTGGGGCTCGAACCCACGACCCTGAGATTAAGAGTCTCATAGCTCTACCGACTGAGCTAGCCGGGCTCCCACTTAAATATGGTATGCAGACTCATCATTTTTTATTAAGGAAAGCCGTTTCTGGATATTCCTCTGCTCTTGTTTTGCAAGGAACTTCACTTTTATACATCCTTCAGAGGAAAGAATGTCAAGTAAAATAAGACGAAATGAAAATGGAAGGTGTGAAATTTTCATTTTGAGATTGCATAAGAAATCAAATTCCTCTCACGTGCTATAGAATACCTAAACACTTTTGATTAAACCACTTTAGTTGTTATAATGACACCAAATTTGAAAGCCATCTGTGACTTTTCTGTTCTTACTCTGCAACAACCATGGCAATTACAAGTTAAAAAGTAAAATGTATGCAAATTTTAGAATGGAGAATGCGGGCATCGATCCCGCTACCTCTCGCATGCTAAGCGAGCGCTCTACCATTTGAGCTAATTCCCCTGTGTGCTCACTCAGCATCACATTTCAAAAGTAACGTTACTGCTGTCCACACTTTATTTTAAGTCTAATTGCCCATAACATGAGTGTTCAGTTCACTCCTAACTGATGCCTTAACTACACCTAGGGGATGTTTTACACTTCAGGTTGGCATGTTTAGTACTTGAATAGGAGTGATATCACTGTATGTTAACCTAGACTCAGGCCCTACCTAATCTTGGAGATACATTTCTCATGAATGAGTAACCAAGGGAGATACAATTTTTAGGAGTTAGTGCATGTCTAATGCAAGATTAATCACCATATTATGAGAGCCAATGCTATCATCCAGCAAAAAATACTCGTTTTCGCCCAACGTGGGGCTCGAACCCACGACCCTGAGATTAAGAGTCTCATGCTCTACCGACTGAGCTAGCCGGGCTCCCACTTAAATATAGTATGCAGACTCATCATTTTTTATTAAGGAAAACCGTTTCTGGATATTCCTCTGCTCTTGTTTTGCAAGGAACTTCACTTTTATACATCCTTCAGAGGAAAGAATGTCAAGTAAAATAAGACGAAATGAAAATGGAAGGTGTGAAATTTTCATTTTGAGATTGCATAAGAAATCAAATTCCTCTCACGTGCTATAGAATACCTAAACACTTTTGATTAAACCACTTTAGTTGTTATAATGACACCAAATTTGAAAGCCATCTGTGACTTTTCTGTTCTTACTCTGCAACAACCATGGCAATTACAAGTTAAAAAGTAAAATGTATGCAAATTTTAGAATGGAGAATGCGGGCATCGATCCCGCTACCTCTCGCATGCTAAGCGAGCGCTCTACCATTTGAGCTAATTCCCCTGTGTGCTCACTCAGCATCACATTTCAAAAGTAACGTTACTGCTGTCCACACTTTATTTTAAGTCTAATTGCCCATAACATGAGTGTTCAGTTCACTCCTAACTGATGCCTTAACTACACCTAGGGGATGTTTTACACTTCAGGTTGGCATGTTTAGTACTTGAATAGGAGTGATATCACTGTATGTTAACCTAGACTCAGGCCCTACCTAATCTTGGAGATACATTTCTCATGAATGAGTAACCAAGGGAGATACAATTTTTAGGAGTTAGTGCATGTCTAATGCAAGATTAATCACCATATTATGAGAGCCAATGCTATCATCCAGCAAAAAATACTCGTTTTCGCCCAACGTGGGGCTCGAACCCACGACCCTGAGATTAAGAGTCTCATGCTCTACCGACTGAGCTAGCCGGGCTCCCACTTAAATATGGTATGCAGACTCATCATTTTTTATTAAGGAAAACCGTTTCTGGATATTCCTCTGCTCTTGTTTTGCAAGGAACTTCACTTTTATACATCCTTCAGAGGAAAGAATGTCAAGTAAAATAAGACGAAATGAAAATGGAAGGTGTGAAATTTTCATTTTGAGATTGCATAAGAAATCAAATTCCTCTCACGTGCTATAGAATACCTAAACACTTTTGATTAAACCACTTTAGTTGTTATAATGACACCAAATTTGAAAGCCATCTGTGACTTTTCTGTTCTTACTCTGCAACAACCATGGCAATTACAAGTTAAAAAGTAAAATGTATGCAAATTTTAGAATGGAGAATGCGGGCATCGAACCCGCTACCTCTCGCATGCTAAGCGAGCGCTCTACCATTTGAGCTAATTCCCCTGTGTGCTCACTCAGCATCACATTTCAAAAGTAACGTTACTGCTGTCCACACTTTATTTTAAGTCTAATTGCCCATAACATGAGTGTTCAGTTCACTCCTAACTGATGCCTTAACTACACCTAGGGGATGTTTTACACTTCAGGTTGGCATGTTTAGTACTTGAATAGGAGTGATATCACTGTATGTTAACCTAGACTCAGGCCCTACCTAATCTTGGAGATACATTTCTCATGAATGAGTAACCAAGGGAGATACAATTTTTAGGAGTTAGTGCATGTCTAATGCAAGATTAATCACTATATTATGAGAGCCAATGCTATCATCCAGCAAAAAATACTCGTTTTCGCCCAACGTGGGGCTTGAACCCACGACCCTGAGATTAAGAGTCTCATGCTCTACCGACTGAGCTAGCCGGGCTCCCACTTAAATATGGTATGCAGACTCATCATTTTTTATTAAGGAAAACTGTTTCTGGATATTCCTCTGCTCTTGTTTTGCAAGGAACTTCACTTTTATACATCCTTCAGAGGAAAGAATGTCAAGTAAAATAAGACGAAATGAAAATGGAAGGTGTGAAATTTTCATTTTGAGATTGCATAAGAAATCAAATTCCTCTCACGTGCTATAGAATACCTAAACACTTTTGATTAAACCACTTTAGTTGTTATAATGACACCAAATTTGAAAGCCATCTGTGACTTTTCTTTTCTTACTCTGCAACAACCATTGCAATTACAAGTTAAAAAGTAAAATGTATGCAAATTTTAGAATGGAGAATGCGGGCATCGATCCCGCTACCTCTCGCATGCTAAGCGAGCGCTCTACCATTTGAGCTAATTCCCCTGTGTGCTCACTCAGCATCACATTTCAAAAGTAACGTTACTGCTGTCCACACTTTATTTTAAGTCTAATTGCCCATAACATGAGTGTTCAGTTCACTCCTAACTGATGCCTTAACTACACCTAGGGGATGTTTTACACTTCAGGTTGGCATGTTTAGTACTTGAATAGGAGTGATATCACTGTATGTTAACCTAGACTCAGGCCCTACCTAATCTTGGAGATACATTTCTCATGAATGAGTAACCAAGGGAGATACAATTTTTAGGAGTTAGTGCATGTCTAATGCAAGATTAATCACCATATTATGAGAGCCAATGCAATCATCCAGCAAAAAATACTCGTTTTCGCCCAACGAGGGGCTCGAACCCACGACCCTGAGATTAAGAGTCTCATGCTCTACCGACTGAGCTAGCCGGGCTCCCACTTAAATATGGTATGCAGACTCATCATTTTTTATTAAGGAAAACCGTTTCTGGATATTCCTCTGCTCTTGTTTTGCAAGGAACTTCACTTTTATACATCCTTCAGAGGAAAGAATGTCAAGTAAAATAAGACGAAATGAAAATGGAAGGTGTGAAATTTTCATTTTGAGATTGCATAAGAAATCAAATTCCTCTCACGTGCTATAGAATACCTAAACACTTTTGATTAAACCACTTTAGTTGTTATAATGACACCAAATTTGAAAGCCATCTGTGACTTTTCTGTTCTTACTCTGCAACAACCATGGCAATTACAAGTTAAAAAGTAAAATGTATGCAAATTTTAGAATGGAGAATGCGGGCATCGATCCCGCTACCTCTCGCATGCTAAGCGAGCGCTCTACCATTTGAGCTAATTCCCCTGTGTGCTCACTCAGCATCACATTTCAAAAGTAACGTTACTGCTGTCCACACTTTATTTTAAGTCTAATTGCCCATAACATGAGTGTTCAGTTCACTCCTAACTGATGCCTTAACTACACCTAGGGGATGTTTTACACTTCAGGTTGGCATGTTTAGTACTTGAATAGGAGTGATATCACTGTATGTTAACCTAGACTCAGGCCCTACCTAATCTTGGAGATACATTTCTCATGAATGAGTAACCAAGGGAGATACAATTTTTAGGAGTTAGTGCATGTCTAATGCAAGATTAATCACTATATTATGAGAGCCAATGCTATCATCCAGCAAAAAATACTCGTTTTCGCCCAACGTGGGGCTCGAACCCACGACCCTGAGATTAAGAGTCTCATGCTCTACCGACTGAGCTAGCCGGGCTCCCACTTAAATATGGTATGCAGACTCATCATTTTTTATTAAGGAAAACTGTTTCTGGATATTCCTCTGCTCTTGTTTTGCAAGGAACTTCACTTTTATACATCCTTCAGAGGAAAGAATGTCAAGTAAAATAAGACGAAATGAAAATGGAAGGTGTGAAATTTTCATTTTGAGATTGCATAAGAAATCAAATTCCTCTCACGTGCTATAGAATACCTAAACACTTTTGATTAAACCACTTTAGTTGTTATAATGACACCAAATTTGAAAGCCATCTGTGACTTTTCTGTTCTTACTCTGCAACAACCATGGCAATTACAAGTTAAAAAGTAAAATGTATGCAAATTTTAGAATGGAGAATGCGGGCATCGATCCCGCTACCTCTCGCATGCTAAGCGAGCGCTCTACCATTTGAGCTAACTCCCCTGTGTGCTCACTCAGCATCACATTTCAAAAGTAACGTTACTGCTGTCCACACTTTATTTTAAGTCTAATTGCCCATAACATGAGTGTTCAGTTCACTCCTAACTGATGCCTTAACTACACCTAGGGGATGTTTTACACTTCAGGTTGGCATGTTTAGTACTTGAATAGGAGTGATATCACTGTATGTTAACCTAGACTCAGGCCCTACCTAATCTTGGAGATACATTTCTCATGAATGAGTAACCAAGGGAGATACAATTTTTAGGAGTTAGTGCATGTCTAATGCAAGATTAATCACCATATTATGAGAGCCAATGCAATCATCCAGCAAAAAATACTCGTTTTCGCCCAACGTGGGGCTCGAACCCACGACCCTGAGATTAAGAGTCTCATGCTCTACCGACTGAGCTAGCCGGGCTCCCACTTAAATATGGTATGCAGACTCATCATTTTTTATTAAGGAAAACCGTTTCTGGATATTCCTCTGCTCTTGTTTTGCAAGGAACTTCACTTTTATACATCCTTCAGAGGAAAGAATGTCAAGTAAAATAAGACGAAATGAAAATGGAAGGTGTGAAATTTTCATTTTGAGATTGCATAAGAAATCAAATTCCTCTCACGTGCTATAGAATACCTAAACACTTTTGATTAAACCACTTTAGTTGTTATAATGACACCAAATTTGAAAGCCATCTGTGACTTTTCTGTTCTTACTCTGCAACAACCATGGCAATTACAAGTTAAAAAGTAAAATGTATGCAAATTTTAGAATGGAGAATGCGGGCATCGATCCCGCTACCTCTCGCATGCTAAGCGAGCACTCTACCATTTGAGCTAATTCCCCTGTGTGCTCACTCAGCATCACATTTCAAAAGTAACGTTACTGCTGTCGACACTTTATTTTAAGTCTAATTGCCCATAACATGAGTGTTCAGTTCACTCCTAACTGATGCCTTAACTACACCTAGGGGATGTTTTACACTTCAGGTTGGCATGTTTAGTACTTGAATAGGAGTGATATCACTGTATGTTAACCTAGACTCAGGCCCTACCTAATCTTGGAGATACATTTCTCATGAATGAGTAACCAAGGGAGATACAATTTTTAGGAGTTAGTGCATGTCTAATGCAAGATTAATCACCATATTATGAGAGCCAATGCAATCATCCAGCAAAAAATACTCGTTTTCGCCCAACGTGGGGCTCGAACCCACGACCCTGAGATTAAGAGTCTCATAGCTCTACCGACTGAGCTAGCCGGGCTCCCACTTAAATATGGTATGCAGACTCATCATTTTTTATTAAGGAAAGCCGTTTCTGGATATTCCTCTGCTCTTGTTTTGCAAGGAACTTCACTTTTATACATCCTTCAGAGGAAAGAATGTCAAGTAAAATAAGACGAAATGAAAATGGAAGGTGTGAAATTTTCATTTTGAGATTGCATAAGAAATCAAATTCCTCTCACGTGCTATAGAATACCTAAACACTTTTGATTAAACCACTTTAGTTGTTATAATGACACCAAATTTGAAAGCCATCTGTGACTTTTCTGTTCTTACTCTGCAACAACCATGGCAATTACAAGTTAAAAAGTAAAATGTATGCAAATTTTAGAATGGAGAATGCGGGCATCGATCCCGCTACCTCTCGCATGCTAAGCGAGCGCTCTACCATTTGAGCTAATTCCCCTGTGTGCTCACTCAGCATCACATTTCAAAAGTAACGTTACTGCTGTCCTCACTTTATTTTAAGTCTAATTGCCCATAACATGAGTGTTCAGTTCACTCCTAACTGATGCCTTAACTACACCTAGGGGATGTTTTACACTTCAGGTTGGCATGTTTAGTACTTGAATAGGAGTGATATCACTGTATGTTAACCTAGACTCAGGCCCTACCTAATCTTGGAGATACATTTCTCATGAATGAGTAACCAAGGGAGATACAATTTTTAGGAGTTAGTGCATGTCTAATGCAAGATTAATCACCATATTATGAGAGCCAATGCTATCATCCAGCAAAAAATACTCGTTTTCGCCCAACGTGGGGCTCGAACCCACGACCCTGAGATTAAGAGTCTCATGCTCTACCGACTGAGCTAGCCGGGCTCCCACTTAAATATGGTATGCAGACTCATCATTTTTTATTAAGGAAAACTGTTTCTGGATATTCCTCTGCTCTTGTTTTGCAAGGAACTTCACTTTTATACATCCTTCAGAGGAAAGAATGTCAAGTAAAATAAGACGAAATGAAAATGGAAGGTGTGAAATTTTCATTTTGAGATTGCAAAAGAAATCAAATTCCTCTCACGTGCTATAGAATACCTAAACACTTTTGATTAAACCACTTTAGTTGTTATAATGACACCAAATTTGAAAGCCATCTGTGACTTTTCTGTTCTTACTCTGCAACAACCATGGCAATTACAAGTTAAAAAGTAAAATGTATGCAAATTTTAGAATGGAGAATGCGGGCATCGATCCCGCTACCTCTCGCATGCTAAGCGAGCGCTCTACCATTTGAGCTAATTCCCCTGTGTGCTCACTCAGCATCACATTTCAAAAGTAACGTTACTGCTGTCCACACTTTATTTTAAGTCTAATTGCCCATAACATGAGTGTTCAGTTCACTCCTAACTGATGCCTTAACTACACCTAGGGGATGTTTTACACTTCAGGTTGGCATGTTTAGTACTTGAATAGGAGTGATATCACTGTATGTTAACCTAGACTCAGGCCCTACCTAATCTTGGAGATACATTTCTCATGAATGAGTAACCAAGGGAGATACAATTTTTAGGAGTTAGTGCATGTCTAATGCAAGATTAATCACTATATTATGAGAGCCAATGCTATCATCCAGCAAAAAATACTCGTTTTCGCCCAACGTGGGGCTCGAACCCACGACCCTGAGATTAAGAGTCTCATGCTCTACCGACTGAGCTAGCCGGGCTCCCACTTAAATATGGTATGCAGACTCATCATTTTTTATTAAGGAAAACTGTTTCTGGATATTCCTCTGCTCTTGTTTTGCAAGGAACTTCACTTTTATACATCCTTCAGAGGAAAGAATGTCAAGTAAAATAAGACGAAATGAAAATGGAAGGTGTGAAATTTTCATTTTGAGATTGCATAAGAAATCAAATTCCTCTCACGTGCTATAGAATACCTAAACACTTTTGATTAAACCACTTTAGTTGTTATAATGACACCAAATTTGAAAGCCATCTGTGACTTTTCTGTTCTTACTCTGCAACAACCATGGCAATTACAAGTTAAAAAGTAAAATGTATGCAAATTTTAGAATGGAGAATGCGGGCATCGATCCCGCTACCTCTCGCATGCTAAGCGAGCGCTCTACCATTTGAGCTAACTCCCCTGTGTGCTCACTCAGCATCACATTTCAAAAGTAACGTTACTGCTGTCCACACTTTATTTTAAGTCTAATTGCCCATAACATGAGTGTTCAGTTCACTCCTAACTGATGCCTTAACTACACCTAGGGGATGTTTTACACTTCAGGTTGGCATGTTTAGTACTTGAATAGGAGTGATATCACTGTATGTTAACCTAGACTCAGGCCCTACCTAATCTTGGAGATACATTTCTCATGAATGAGTAACCAAGGGAGATACAATTTTTAGGAGTTAGTGCATGTCTAATGCAAGATTAATCACCATATTATGAGAGCCAATGCAATCATCCAGCAAAAAATACTCGTTTTCGCCCAACGTGGGGCTCGAACCCACGACCCTGAGATTAAGAGTCTCATGCTCTACCGACTGAGCTAGCCGGGCTCCCACTTAAATATGGTATGCAGACTCATCATTTTTTATTAAGGAAAACCGTTTCTGGATATTCCTCTGCTCTTGTTTTGCAAGGAACTTCACTTTTATACATCCTTCAGAGGAAAGAATGTCAAGTAAAATAAGACGAAATGAAAATGGAAGGTGTGAAATTTTCATTTTGAGATTGCATAAGAAATCAAATTCCTCTCACGTGCTATAGAATACCTAAACACTTTTGATTAAACCACTTTAGTTGTTATAATGACACCAAATTTGAAAGCCATCTGTGACTTTTCTGTTCTTACTCTGCAACAACCATGGCAATTACAAGTTAAAAAGTAAAATGTATGCAAATTTTAGAATGGAGAATGCGGGCATCGATCCCGCTACCTCTCGCATGCTAAGCGAGCACTCTACCATTTGAGCTAATTCCCCTGTGTGCTCACTCAGCATCACATTTCAAAAGTAACGTTACTGCTGTCGACACTTTATTTTAAGTCTAATTGCCCATAACATGAGTGTTCAGTTCACTCCTAACTGATGCCTTAACTACACCTAGGGGATGTTTTACACTTCAGGTTGGCATGTTTAGTACTTGAATAGGAGTGATATCACTGTATGTTAACCTAGACTCAGGCCCTACCTAATCTTGGAGATACATTTCTCATGAATGAGTAACCAAGGGAGATACAATTTTTAGGAGTTAGTGCATGTCTAATGCAAGATTAATCACCATATTATGAGAGCCAATGCAATCATCCAGCAAAAAATACTCGTTTTCGCCCAACGTGGGGCTCGAACCCACGACCCTGATATTAAGAGTCTCATAGCTCTACCGACTGAGCTAGCCGGGCTCCCACTTAAATATGGTATGCAGACTCATCATTTTTTATTAAGGAAAGCCGTTTCTGGATATTCCTCTGCTCTTGTTTTGCAAGGAACTTCACTTTTATACATCCTTCAGAGGAAAGAATGTCAAGTAAAATAAGACGAAATGAAAATGGAAGGTGTGAAATTTTCATTTTGAGATTGCATAAGAAATCAAATTCCTCTCACGTGCTATAGAATACCTAAACACTTTTGATTAAACCACTTTAGTTGTTATAATGACACCAAATTTGAAAGCCATCTGTGACTTTTCTGTTCTTACTCTGCAACAACCATGGCAATTACAAGTTAAAAAGTAAAATGTATGCAAATTTTAGAATGGAGAATGCGGGCATCGATCCCGCTACCTCTCGCATGCTAAGCGAGCGCTCTACCATTTGAGCTAATTCCCCTGTGTGCTCACTCAGCATCACATTTCAAAAGTAACGTTACTGCTGTCCTCACTTTATTTTAAGTCTAATTGCCCATAACATGAGTGTTCAGTTCACTCCTAACTGATGCCTTAACTACACCTAGGGGATGTTTTACACTTCAGGTTGGCATGTTTAGTACTTGAATAGGAGTGATATCACTGTATGTTAACCTAGACTCAGGCCCTACCTAATCTTGGAGATACATTTCTCATGAATGAGTAACCAAGGGAGATACAATTTTTAGGAGTTAGTGCATGTCTAATGCAAGATTAATCACCATATTATGAGAGCCAATGCTATCATCCAGCAAAAAATACTCGTTTTCGCCCAACGTGGGGCTCGAACCCACGACCCTGAGATTAAGAGTCTCATGCTCTACCGACTGAGCTAGCCGGGCTCCCACTTAAATATGGTATGCAGACTCATCATTTTTTATTAAGGAAAACTGTTTCTGGATATTCCTCTGCTCTTGTTTTGCAAGGAACTTCACTTTTATACATCCTTCAGAGGAAAGAATGTCAAGTAAAATAAGACGAAATGAAAATGGAAGGTGTGAAATTTTCATTTTGAGATTGCAAAAGAAATCAAATTCCTCTCACGTGCTATAGAATACCTAAACACTTTTGATTAAACCACTTTAGTTGTTATAATGACACCAAATTTGAAAGCCATCTGTGACTTTTCTGTTCTTACTCTGCAACAACCATGGCAATTACAAGTTAAAAAGTAAAATGTATGCAAATTTTAGAATGGAGAATGCGGGCATCGATCCCGCTACCTCTCGCATGCTAAGCGAGCGCTCTACCATTTGAGCTAATTCCCCTGTGTGCTCACTCAGCATCACATTTCAAAAGTAACGTTACTGCTGTCCACACTTTATTTTAAGTCTAATTGCCCATAACATGAGTGTTCAGTTCACTCCTAACTGATGCCTTAACTACACCTAGGGGATGTTTTACACTTCAGGTTGGCATGTTTAGTACTTGAATAGGAGTGATATCACTGTATGTTAACCTAGACTCAGGCCCTACCTAATCTTGGAGATACATTTCTCATGAATGAGTAACCAAGGGAGATACAATTTTTAGGAGTTAGTGCATGTCTAATGCAAGATTAATCACCATATTATGAGAGCCAATGCTATCATCCAGCAAAAAATACTCGTTTTCGCCCAACGTGGGGCTCGAACCCACGACCCTGAGATTAAGAGTCTCATGCTCTACCGACTGAGCTAGCCGGGCTCCCACTTAAATATGGTATGCAGACTCATCATTTTTTATTAAGGAAAACCGTTTCTGGATATTCCTCTGCTCTTGTTTTGCAAGGAACTTCACTTTTATACATCCTTCAGAGGAAAGAATGTCAAGTAAAATAAGACGAAATGAAAATGGAAGGTGTGAAATTTTCATTTTGAGATTGCATAAGAAATCAAATTCCTCTCACGTGCTATAGAATACCTAAACACTTTTGATTAAACCACTTTAGTTGTTATAATGACACCAAATTTGAAAGCCATCTGTGACTTTTCTGTTCTTACTCTGCAACAACCATGGCAATTACAAGTTAAAAAGTAAAATGTATGCAAATTTTAGAATGGAGAATGCGGGCATCGATCCCGCTACCTCTCGCATGCTAAGCGAGCGCTCTACCATTTGAGCTAATTCCCCTGTGTGCTCACTCAGCATCACATTTCAAAAGTAACGTTACTGCTGTCCACACTTTATTTTAAGTCTAATTGCCCATAACATGAGTGTTCAGTTCACTCCTAACTGATGCCTTAACTACACCTAGGGGATGTTTTACACTTCAGGTTGGCATGTTTAGTACTTGAATAGGAGTGATATCACTGTATGTTAACCTAGACTCAGGCCCTACCTAATCTTGGAGATACATTTCTCATGAATGAGTAACCAAGGGAGATACAATTTTTAGGAGTTAGTGCATGTCTAATGCAAGATTAATCACTATATTATGAGAGCCAATGCTATCATCCAGCAAAAAATACTCGTTTTCGCCCAACGTGGGGCTCGAACCCACGACCCTGAGATTAAGAGTCTCATGCTCTACCGACTGAGCTAGCCGGGCTCCCACTTAAATATGGTATGCAGACTCATCATTTTTTATTAAGGAAAACTGTTTCTGGATATTCCTCTGCTCTTGTTTTGCAAGGAACTTCACTTTTATACATCCTTCAGAGGAAAGAATGTCAAGTAAAATAAGACGAAATGAAAATGGAAGGTGTGAAATTTTCATTTTGAGATTGCATAAGAAATCAAATTCCTCTCACGTGCTATAGAATACCTAAACACTTTTGATTAAACCACTTTAGTTGTTATAATGACACCAAATTTGAAAGCCATCTGTGACTTTTCTGTTCTTACTCTGCAACAACCATGGCAATTACAAGTTAAAAAGTAAAATGTATGCAAATTTTAGAATGGAGAATGCGGGCATCGATCCCGCTACCTCTCGCATGCTAAGCGAGCGCTCTACCATTTGAGCTAATTCCCCTGTGTGCTCACTCAGCATCACATTTCAAAAGTAACGTTACTGCTGTCCACACTTTATTTTAAGTCTAATTGCCCATAACATGAGTGTTCAGTTCACTCCTAACTGATGCCTTAACTACACCTAGGGGATGTTTTACACTTCAGGTTGGCATGTTTAGTACTTGAATAGGAGTGATATCACTGTATGTTAACCTAGACTCAGGCCCTACCTAATCTTGGAGATACATTTCTCATGAATGAGTAACCAAGGGAGATACAATTTTTAGGAGTTAGTGCATGTCTAATGCAAGATTAATCACCATATTATGAGAGCCAATGCAATCATCCAGCAAAAAATACTCGTTTTCGCCCAACGTGGGGCTTGAACCCACGACCCTGAGATTAAGAGTCTCATGCTCTACCGACTGAGCTAGCCGGGCTCCCACTTAAATATGGTATGCAGACTCATCATTTTTTATTAAGGAAAACCGTTTCTGGATATTCCTCTGCTCTTGTTTTGCAAGGAACTTCACTTTTATACATCCTTCAGAGGAAAGAATGTCAAGTAAAATAAGACGAAATGAAAATGGAAGGTGTGAAATTTTCATTTTGAGATTGCATAAGAAATCAAATTCCTCTCACGTGCTATAGAATACCTAAACACTTTTGATTAAACCACTTTAGTTGTTATAATGACACCAAATTTGAAAGCCATCTGTGACTTTTCTGTTCTTACTCTGCAACAACCATGGCAATTACAAGTTAAAAAGTAAAATGTATGCAAATTTTAGAATGGAGAATGCGGGCATCGATCCCACTACCTGTCGCATGCTAAGCGAGCGCTCTACCATTTGAGCTAATTCCCCTGTGTGCTCACTCAGCATCACATTTCAAAAGTAACGTTACTGCTGTCCACACTTTATTTTAAGTCTAATTGCCCATAACATGAGTGTTCAGTTCACTCCTAACTGATGCCTTAACTACACCTAGGGGATGTTTTACACTTCAGGTTGGCATGTTTAGTACTTGAATAGGAGTGATATCACTGTATGTTAACCTAGACTCAGGCCCTACCTAATCTTGGAGATACATTTCTCATGAATGAGTAACCAAGGGAGATACAATTTTTAGGAGTTAGTGCATGTCTAATGCAAGATTAATCACCATATTATGAGAGCCAATGCTATCATCCAGCAAAAAATACTCGTTTTCGCCCAACGTGGGGCTCGAACCCACGACCCTGAGATTAAGAGTCTCATGCTCTACCGACTGAGCTAGCCGGGCTCCCACTTAAATATGGTATGCAGACTCATCATTTTTTATTAAGGAAAACTGTTTCTGGATATTCCTCTGATCTTGTTTTGCAAGGAACTTCACTTTTATACATCCTTCAGAGGAAAGAATGTCAAGTAAAATAAGACGAAATGAAAATGGAAGGTGTGAAATTTTCATTTTGAGATTGCATAAGAAATCAAATTCCTCTCACGTGCTATAGAATACCTAAACACTTTTGATTAAACCACTTAAGTTGTTATAATGACACCAAATTTGAAAGCCATCTGTGACTTTTCTGTTCTTACTCTGCAACAACCATGGCAATTACAAGTTAAAAAGTAAAATGTATGCAAATTTTAGAATGGAGAATGCGGGCATCGATCCCGCTACCTCTCGCATGCTAAGCGAGCGCTCTACCATTTGAGCTAATTCCCCTGTGTGCTCACTCAGCATCACATTTCAAAAGTAACGTTACTGCTGTCCACACTTTATTTTAAGTCTAATTGCCCATAACATGAGTGTTCAGTTCACTCCTAACTGATGCCTTAACTACACCTAGGGGATGTTTTACACTTCAGGTTGGCATGTTTAGTACTTGAATAGGAGTGATATCACTGTATGTTAACCTAGACTCAGGCCCTACCTAATCTTGGAGATACATTTCTCATGAATGAGTAACCAAGGGAGATACAATTTTTAGGAGTTAGTGCATGTCTAATGCAAGATTAATCACCATATTATGAGAGCCAATGCTATCATCCAGCAAAAAATACTCGTTTTCGCCCAACGTGGGGCTCGAACCCACGACCCTGAGATTAAGAGTCTCATGCTCTACCGACTGAGCTAGCCGGGCTCCCACTTAAATATGGTATGCAGACTCATCAACTGTTTCTGGATAT